>NC_133785.1:28002824-28246430 GCF_003597395.2 Chelonoidis abingdonii | reverse complement strand
CACATATAGTATACCAAATTTGACACCATCAGCTCAGGATTAAACAAAGACAGTGAATGGCTTGCCAACTACAAAACCAGTTTCTCCTCCCTTGGTTTTCACACCTCAACTGCTAGAACAGGGCCTCATCCTCCCTGATTGAACTAACCTCGTTATCTCTAGCTTGCTTGCGTATGTATACCTGCCCCTGGAAATTGCCACTACATGCATCCGATGAAGTGGATATTGACCCACGAAAGCTCATGCTCCAAAACCTGTGTTAGTCTATAAAGTGCCACAGGATTCTTTGCTGTTTTTAAATAATCCTAGATCATCCCAGACAGATGTTTGTCCAGCCTGTTCCTCAAAATCTCCAGTGCTGGAGATTCTAACCTCCTTGGAAACCTATTCCAGTGCTTAATTATCCTTATAGTTAGAGAGTTTTTTCCTATTATCAAACCTAAATCTGCCTTGTTGCACATTAAGCCCGTTAATTCTTGTCTTACCTTCACTGGACATGGAGAACAACTGGTTGCAGTCCTCTTTATAACAGCTCTTAACATTTTGGAGACTGTTAACAGGTACCCGCTAAGTCTATTTTTTCTTAGAACTAAATGCGACCATATATTTTAACCTTTCCTCATAGGTCACTTTTTCTTAATCTTTTTATCATTTTTGTTACTCTCCGCTGGATTCTCTTCAATTTGTCCACATCTTTCCTGAAGTGTGGTGCCCAGAACTGAAGCCTCACCAGTGCTGAGTAGAGCAGAACAATTACCTCCTGTCTCTTATGTATCATACTTGTTAAGACACTCGAATGATATTCACTCTTTTTGGCAACTGCATCACATTGTTGACTCATATTCAGTTTCTAATCCACTGAACCCCGGATCCTTTTCAATAGTACTATCACCAACCCAGCAGTGAGTAAACCTTTCCAGGTGCTCCTGCTTACCAGTCACAGAATTTGTCACCGCCCCCCCCCCCCGTCACTTACTTCTGGTCTGCTGCTGGCAGCGGCGCTGTCTTTAGAGCTGGGCAGCTGGAGAGCGGTGGCTGTTGACCAGGGAATTCATGTTGTTTGTGGCATAGGAGGACTATTTTTCTAATCCTGCTCTGGTTCCACCCTGCAATACCCATGCCATTATCCAAGTCATTAATGAAAATGGAATAACACCAGACCCAGGACTGACTGCTGTGGGACCCACTACATGTGCCAGCCAATTTTCACAGTAAACCATTGATCACTACTCTTTGAGTATAATGTTTCAACCAGTAGTGCACCAGCTATATAGTAATTTCATCTAGACCACATTTCCCCAGTTGGTTTATGAGAAATCATGTGGGACTGTGTCAAAAGCCTTACTAAGATATATTGAATTTACTGTTCCCCACCCCCCATCCTCTAGGCCCATAACCATGTCAAAGAAGTAAATTAGTTTTGATTTGGCAGGATTTATTCTTAACAAATCCATGCTGGCTATTTCTTATAACTCTATTATCCTTTAGGTGCTTACAAATTGATGGTTTAATAGTTTGTTCCAGTATCTTTCCAGCATCAATGTTAGGCTAACTAGTTTATAATTCTCTTTGTCCTCTTTCTTCCCTTTTTTATGTTTGTGCTTTTCCAGATCTCCGGGACCTCACTTGTCTTTCACGAGTTCTTGAAAATAATTAATTGTTCTGAGATTGCTTCAGCTAGTTCCTTAAATTCCAGAGGATTAATTTAATCAGGTCCTATAATACATCTAATAGGATCACTTAAATGAAAATATGGATAAGTACTATTCTTGCACTTCAAATAAATGTAAAAAACAAACACATACAATTTAACTGACATGTTTAGGCCAGAGCTATCTCATTATTTGACCACAGCTAAGAAGTTTATTATAGTCAAAATACAGAATTTGAAGTCAGAGATCTGGGTTCTTTTTTTGGCTTTCCAACGGACTTTTTATAAGACACTGGACCAGTCAATGTCTCTGTTTTGTTCAAGTTCTTATACAGATGCCATCACTGTGTCACCTGAGTGCTGTGATTTCTGCGCTTCAGTTTCTTTATCTGTAAAATTGGCATATTTATATATCTTCACAGACGGTTCATAAGGCTAAACTCATTAATGTTTGTAAAAGAGCTCACAGATCCCCAAACAGAAGGTGCTATGGAAAAAATGAGTATTATTAGAAGACACAGAGATCACAACCAACAGCAAGTCTGCTGTGAAATTAACAAGAACCCCCTTTGTTTCATTTTTCTATATTTAATGAGTTCCAGATTCTACATCAGGTATGTGCAATGCATTGTTTACAGCGTGGAAAAATCTGCTACTGTGATTATGCTTGCATCCCCATTAGCAGGTCTTTTTCTTTCTTGCGCGATACACAGAAATATATAATGCTCTTCTGAGATTAAAATCTGTCCCTAAATCTTCAAAGCAATTACATAGACAAAAAGCAGCAATCTCTCACCACCATGCAACTTTCAGCAAGGAGGAATCACCTGATGAGAAACCTACAATAGATTATCAGCTCAGAGAAAAGACATAATATCCCCAAGAGTGGTCAATAAATGAACTAATATGTCTAACTTGATCCTATATGAATCTATAGCACTTGAGTTTTGTCACTGATTTTGATGGGAAGACAATTGGGCTTTTTTTTTTTTTTTGGTTCCTTCTGGAGACGTATAATTTACAGAGCTAAAGCAAAACAAAGGAAGAGCAGGAATCTAGGAAAATGCAACCTTTTGACCTGTGATTATGTTCTTTCTCTGCTTTAATTTAATGCTACTGCTTTGCAGGTATCTTGGACTAGCTTTTTGAAAGGTTTATCTAGAAAAAAGTATTAAAAGAGCAACAAAAACAGCTATTTTTGAGATCCACAGAATTGGATGTTTTAAATTTATTACACCTCTTTATATTTGCAATAGCTATCTGAAAATGACTAGGAAAAATCAAAAAATGAATGAGTCATTAAGAGAAAGAAAGGAGTACTCTAAATTCAACCAAAATCATATTATTTTATGCTCCCCTATACATTTATACTAATAATTCCAAATGCGGACACTGTATTATTAACGCTTTAAGGAAAAGAAGAAATGATTTTCAAAATGGAGTGTGTTATCCTGGCTTCACTGAAACCATTGAGTATTGTGATTTCAATGGGGCCAGGGTTTCACCCCAAATATTGTCACAGAAACAGAAAGAGTAAAGTCCTGGCCCACTGATGTAAATGACAAGATTCCTATTTATTTCAACGGACCCAAAGAATTAAGTGAGGGCCTGACTTTCAAAATAAGGAATACAACTGCATATGCAAAACTGAGAATCCTTGCACACCTAATTTACAAGCGCAATTGTGTGATTAATTTCAACATGCAATTATTGCACAGTGAATATTTGTTGCACAGATTGCCAGTTTAGTTACATTTCAATCATGCACATACTTGTCTGCATGGTTTCTATATAACTTTTCATGCACAAAATCACTATAGCACAGGTAAATAATATCACAAATTTACAATTAGAGAAACTGAGACAAAATGATTAAAGAGTTTAACGAAGGGTACAGAAAACATTAAGAGCAAGTATTAAAACTTAGGAGTTTCAGTCTCTCTTACCAGCCTACACTACTTTCTCTCAATTCGAAGTAAATCCACTGCGATTAACAAAAAACCAACAACAACAAAAAGCCTATGAAGTTCAGTTGATTTAAAAATGAAATCCTGACAGTCTGCTGTCAGTTTTTAAAGAAAAAATTCTTTTAAAGACAAAATTTCTTGTACCTTTATTTATGAATCACACCATTCTCCTATAAGATATAAAGGAGATGGTATACTATTGTAGAATCTTTTTGTAAGTGTATGTGAATCCATGAATTATGGATATGAAAAAGACCTGTAACAGAAGAAAAAATCACTGCTATCATCTATAATCTCACATACTGGAGCAGTGTATGCCTGACCATGTACTGTAGCACTTAGTGGTAAGTGACAATGTTATATGATACTGCAATGTTAAAAATGTAGATTTAGATCTGCAATAAAAAGAATTGAAATGGATTCCAGTCCACCGGAGTATTCATGAAGCTGTGCTGTGCCCCATTTGCAGTAACAAAATGGTGATTCTTGAGTGACTCTATACCTTTTTCCACATTACAATAGACATTTTGATATACACATACATTATTTAACATTATTTAAAGGGGATGATGCTTAGCTGCAGCAGAAAGAATGTATCTAAATCACCTCTTGAACATCTGTAGGAACATGTTTTCTGGCAATCTTTCACAAGTTTGCCGGCACATTTTGTTAAATATTCATCAACTATTTTAAACAGTACCTTCTCTTTCTGTAGGATGAAATAGTGACATCAGGTATATGCATTATCTATCATGATTATATTTTCCATAGAACTCTGGGGGGAAAGACGCGAGAATGAATGTTATGGTTCACTGCCTGGTTATGATTTGCCCTTGTCATTTTCAATAATGTCTTCTCAAGTCCTGTGGTCCTTATGCACGCAAAAAATCCATTGATTTTATAGGTATTTACGGTGTTGTTTTTACTCAGGCTAGAGGCTCTTCAAAGGATACCTTTATTAAAAGCATAATCCAACTTCCATTAAAAGTAGAGGAGAGGAAGGATGGCCAGTGGTTAGTGTTCTAGTCTACTATTAGGAAGACTTGGGTTCATTTCTCTCCTTTTATTGTGTGACCTTGGGCAAGTCATTTAGCCTCTCTGTGCTGTGGTTCCTCATCTGCAAATGGAGGTGAATAGTACTTCCCCACCTCACAGGGGTGTTGTGAGGATAAATGCAGTTAAAGAAAAGTTTGTGACAGAATCAAATATTATGGCAATGGAGTATATATAAGTACCTAAAATAGAATGGAAAAAAAAAGAGTTGCCTTGAATTCCTAGAAATACATATGTTTTATTTTCTTTCCTGTATACGAAAAAAGCAGCTAACTTTTTGTGGAAGGCTCTAGATGATTTTATTTGGTTTTCTTTGAAGCTTTATATTATTTCCTGCAATCCTGTTTGTGTATTTATTTATTCACAGAGGGTAAAAAAAATGAATCTGGCTAACAAAAAGAGAGACATTATTATTTTTATTTGAATTTTGTTATTGTAGGGTAGATGAATACCTGACATAGATGTTTTCTCTTGGTGAAGAATTATGAGATACTTTACTTAAGGTATTATAAATATCCCTGACACTTAAGTAAATGAGATATAATCAAGAACTAATCCCCACATCTAATCAGCTAACTAATCAATGTATTGATCAATTGTTCTCAATATATCCTGCTCTCTATCAGATCACACCTGTGTTGATTCAAAGTTACAGATAGCTTGACAAGTCTATCCTGTGCATTTAAGACATATATTTACACATTTCTTCAATACTTTGACTTTGAAAACCTCTTAATTCAGAAAACATGTCAGTGACATAAATGAGGTCGAGGCTTGTGAATCTGACAACTCTTGGAGACTCGTTTCATTGCTTCTATCCAGGAATGGTTTTTAGTAGTCAGAAGCAATTATCATGATTGTAAGGGAAAGAAGGTTCAAAATATCATCTTAGAGAATGAGAGAAGAATCTTTGGTCAAGCTGTTGGTAATTTACCCATCCACAGGTGACACACATGAAGAAATGGGGTCAATTAATTAAGTTCTTGAAATGTATCTCTGTTCACTTGGATGCTGAAATAACAATTTTTTTTCTTCTAATAAAAATGGGCCAGATTTATGACTACATGGTGACTAGGACCAGGGCCGGCTGTAGGTTTTTTGCCGCCCCAAGCAAAAAAAATTTTGGCTGCCCCCCTGTCCTAGCCCTGGGCTCCTCGTCACACTCCCCTGCTGCCCCAGCCCTGGGCTCTCCCCCTGCCCCCACACCCCCTGCTGCCCCAGCTCTGGGCTCCCTCTTCTCCTCCCATCATTGCCTCCCACACGTACCTCCTGCCGCCCCAGCCCTGGGCTCTCCCCCACCATCTGCACCCTCCTTCCGCCACAGCCCTCGGTCACTGGTAACTCGCTCCCAGGGCAGGTCATTCAGCAGGAATTTTAGGTGTGCACAGAACACAGACAGGATTGGTTCCCATATGGTTACAAAACTGCAGTAAAGTGGAACAATCTTCAGCTTGTGTGATTGGAGGATATCTGGATGCATATTATAAGACTGGCCTTCATAAATGAGGAAAAGTTGAGGTGTCTTCATTATTCTTTTGTTCCATTCTTTCTTTCCATGGGGAATTTGCCAATGCAATATCACTGTCTTCCTTTTAAACAAACAAACAAACAAACAAAAAGGCAATGGCTGTTGAAAATAGCAATTCTAGGTCTAATAACCGCTGGAAAGCATTTCTTGCTCAGTTTTATCCTACTTTTTCTACAGCAAGTTACAGTGGATCAGTATATTTGATTTGGGAGAAATGAAGTAACAGCTGCCCAAACTGAGCATGAGCACTCCTGAATTTTGAGGTGTAAAAATCTGGAAGGCAGGTGCCGGGGGGCGGGGGGGGCTGTGGCTCCACGGGGGAGCACGGCAGCATGTATGCAGCAGCATGTCTTGCGTTGCATGGTGCCAGACATACTGGTCTGAGTAGCACGGTAAGGTAAGGCTGGGGCTTGAGGGTTGGAGAAGGAGTAGGGGTTTCCGGGGGAGCAGTCAAGGGACAGGGAACAGGGGGGGGCTAGATGGGTCAGGGATTCGGGGGGCAGTCAAGGGACAGGCAGTGGTTGGATAGGCATGGGAGTCCCAGGGGTTTGTCAGGGGACAGGTAGGGGGTGGAGTCCTAGGGGGGAAGTGGAGGGGGTCTCAGGAGAGGGCAGTTGGGGACAAGGAGAAGGGAGGCTTAGATAGGGTGTGGGGTCCCAAGGGGCAGGGGTCCCAGGAGAGGGCAATCAGGGGACAGGGAGCGGGGGGGTTGGATGGGTTGGCGTTTCTGTGGGGGGCAGTCGAAGGGAGTGGATGGTGGCAGGGTGGAGTTACCCTCCCTCCCCCTGGAGTGTCCTATTTTTTGAATGTTAAAATATGGTCTCCCTACCCTTCACAGTGCAGCTCTCCATTCACAGCAGGCTGCAGCATGAGGTCCCAGCTACTTCCCTCCCTCTCCCTTCCTTTCCTGTTGGTGGTGGCCATGGGAATGCTGGGAAATGTAGTTCTTCCCCTGCTCCAAGGTTGGCTTTATAGGCAGGGAGCTAACCAAGGAACTACACCTCCCAGGTCCCCCTGTCGGTTCTTAGCTCCCATGCTGGATCCCTGCTGCCCCTGCAAATGGGCTGCCCCAAGCATGTTTGCTTTGCTGATGCATAGAGCCGCAGAGTTGGTGCCACCTGTAATAATTTATGAAAATTATATCTTGACTCGGTTATTGTGATGTTTACTGTATAAATATACTGAGAAAATGAAATAGCAGGATTGTCAGGATATGCAGCTAGGAAGGTGAGGGGTGGGACCTGATATAGATTTCTCTGCAAACTTACAAGACAGCACAACAGCCATTCTTTCTGAAGCCTGGGCTCAGCCCCTCTGCTAGGCATCCTTGATAGGTTTTCCTAGGAATGACTTATCCCTGAAGTTGGGTGTGACTCAAAAGACTTGGGAGGGTTTAAAAGAGACTTATGATCCTTTAAGGAGAGACATGTGTTTTTGACGGCTAAGATGAACGTATATTTCAGTGGTTGGGGTGTCTGGAAGTCATACCTACTTGGGTCCCCAGCCGGAGGGTGGTTAGAACCTAGGTAAGACAGATGTGTATATAGACCTTTTTTTTTGTTTTAAATGCCTTCTTCTTTTATATTGTGCTTTGCTCCTATGGTTAACTAAACAATGCTTTAGTTTTAAGAAGGATCTCTTGGGCCATTGCATGAACCACTGATCCAAAAGCAAGAACTGCGGGTACCAAACACAGTCAGCCTTGCTTGGGTAAACGGGGTAAGAGTGAGAGAACTGTGGGATTCCACTCTGAGCCAGGCAAAGGCACAAAAGCTGAGACTTGTGGGGGTGCAGTCAGAGAGACGTGAGAAGGGTCCAAGATGTAGCTTGTACTGTGACCATCACAGTGACCACGGTGTGCCAGCCTACTATAAACGCAGCAGAAATGTCCCCTGAGGAATTCCCCAATATGGTGGAATCTTCCACTGATGTACGACCACTGTAGCAGATCTTTCATAATGTGCCCTCCCTCGCCCACAAGTGCAGTGCCCATGGGGAAATGGTCATTGCAAGGTTATTGGTGCATTCATCTAAGGGTATGTCTACACTACCTGCCGGATCGGGGTAGTGATCAATCTATTGGGGATAGTTTATCACGTCTAATTTAGATGCAATAAAATTGATCCTCAATCGCTCTGCCGTTGACTCTGGAATTCCACCGCACGCGAGAGGCGGAAGCGGAGTCGATGGGGGATCGGCAGCGGTCGACTTGCCGCCATCCTCATGGCCAGATAAATCAACCTAAGATACGCCGACTTCAGTTACACTACTTGTTTAGCTGATGTTGCATATCTTAGGTTGACTTCCCGGCCAGTGTAGACCTAGCCTAAGTTCAACAGCCAGAACATCTCCTGGGGCCCATAGAATAGAACACCCCGAGACTATGACTTTTTCTGTTAGGGACTAGGCCAGCACTTGACAGCCTGATATCAGGGAGCTCATAAAGGGCTGGTCCTGTGATGAATACAATTTAGCTGAGAATCTGGCAAAACATATTTGGTTTCAAGCAGCATACTTTTCAATCCAGCACCAACAGACACATTGTTTGGCTTTTTCCCATGGGAGTAAGAATGATTAGAGCTGTTCAAAAGGAAATTTTCATGGAGACTATGATTCCACATGTAAACTTCCTCTTTGTTAGGCTGAAGCTGCAGCTCTGTCATACACTGTGCTCACAAAAGACTATATTATGCATCCTTAATGGAATTCTATACAATCTTTCACTGCCACGTGGTATTACTCACTGACCTAGGCACAGATTTGATATTTAAAAGACTTGTTTCTGAGTAACTAGGTGAGTATAATTAATCTAATTTCATGAACACAAGAATGACAATGACACATTTCCACCCTCCTTCTGATTTTCTGGATTCTCAGTTTTCTTGAATACCCCAACAACTTAAAACCAATTTTGTCACTTCTCTAAGGTTTGCAATTTTTTGATTCCCACAAACAGAGCAATTGTTCTCTATTCCATCATTACTGTCAATCAAGCTGGGGCTTAACTTCATGTTCCCCCCCGTACCACCATTATACAATGGCAATATAATTATTTCTGTTTTCAATAATATTGGAACAATAGACTCAGATCTACTCTCAGCTACATGGCTCTAACTTCTATTAAAGCCAATGGGCATTGGGGCTGAGTGAAATACTGTTTTCAGTGAGCTAAGTTCTGTTCTACACCAGTGCAAATCTGTCGTTGCTCCAATGAAGTCATCCATGTAACTGTGGGCAGATGGGCATAATTTTATTAACTTAGCTTATGACTCAGGATCATTAGTTGCAACTATAATGACGTCCTGCATGGATCAAGATTAGGATTTGAACTACAGACCTACAGTACAATCCTTGAGTTGAAGGAATACCTAGGCAGTGCTAGTAATCAGTATCAATATCTTTCATGTACACTAGCCGTTAAAAAGAGTTGTGCCACACAAACTTTCCCAGAGCAGGTTTGTTTACACAAACACCTAGTTATCTGGGATGTAAATCTACTTCTCACTAGTTTGTTGCATGCTAAGTATCTGCCATAGGCCCTGCAGCAGCAGCAGCTGGGTCCACTCTAACTCAGATTGCTCTTCGGGCTATTGCAGGGCAGCGCAGGTTTACGCCCCAGGTTGCTGCAAACTTGTCTTTGTGTAGACAAGCCCTGAGTTAAACAGCTATTTGATAGACAGTGGTAGAATGTGATTTTCATGATTAACAGGTTTTGTTCTTGGTTCTTGGAGGAGAGTGTGGTCTACTGATTAGATCAGGAAATCAAAAGATAGAATGTTGGCTGCTGTTTGTTAACGGTGCTTTGTATTTATATAAATCGAACGTCTCATTTTCTCCTTACTCTGGCTCTGATTTATGCAATATATAAAGACGGTCTTTTGTCCTTTCCACACTGTGTTTGAAACCGTGGTACCAACAACTCTGTTTAAACACTGTGACTTTCTGTTGAGGATCTATCCTAGCATGAGCTATTTTGCTCATAACTACATTCTTTTCATAATATAGAGTTTTCCTCCTCACCAGCTATTATTGCTTGTGCAAGTCACACTTCTTAATTGCATTATTCAGAAGGCATAGGAAGTGCAAAAGAAAACCACAAGATTAAGTAAGGAAGCTTCTGGAATGCTAACTTGAGCAACAATTTCCCCTCCTTCCTGCCTCCCCTGCCCCCCCCCCACCCAAGTTCAATTATAAGAATCTGATGTGTTTATAATGAAGAATCTGAATACACAGGATGCAGAAAACCCGCTCTTGTTCCACCTCTTCTTAGAACCTTTAAACGCCCACAGATGCCTAGTGGGGGTAGTATAGAAGAATATACATAGCCTCAAGGATTGTGTGCAAGCTATTGGCAGCAATATGTCCTGGGTAATATATGATATTTACTAGCTGAAACAGCCGTCAATTTGATCTAGATTATCAGCACTCAGACAGCACAAAGCAAAATTAAAATGAGCTACTAGGAAGTTCATTGGAGACATTTGCTTTTTCAGTAAAGCTTAGGCACCAAAATAGAATGAAATAGTGCAAGAATTGCCTTGAGCAAGTTTGAACAAATGATATCAGGGACGCGGGAGCAACTGCGTACACTATCTATCTTTGTTTGGAAATTTCTCTCAGTAACTCAGTTCCCTCTTTTCCTATATAGGTAGACTGAGGAGCTAGTTGGTTTTGAGTATGGATTACATTTGGGGTTCTCAAACTTAATTGCAGCATGACCCCCTTCTGACAACAAAAATTACTAGATGACCCCCGGAGCAGGGACCAAAGCCTGAATCGATCTGAACCCCACTGCCCCGGGAGGATGAGGGGAGGAGGGGCAAAGCTCCTGAGAGAGCCTGTAGCCTGAGTACTGCCACTCAGAGCCAAAGCCGAAGCCTGATCCCTGGCACCCAGGGTTGAAGGCCTTGGGCATTGGCTTCAGCCCTGGGCCCCAGCAAGTTTAATGTCAGCTCTGGCAACCCTATTAAAACAGGATCACAAGCCACTTTGGGATCCCGACCCACAGTTTGAGAATCACTGGATTAGATGCATGAAGTAGTTTTGGTATGAAGCCAAATAAAGGATGCAGGAGGGGAATGAGGATAGTGTCAAAATCTTCTCTCTTCTCCTGTGATTTTTCATCCCCAAATCACTGGGTTTTCATTATTAGCTGACGGCATGAAAACTCCACTGTCTTCAACGATACAAAAATCTCACAAAATCAAGTAAGACTCTTTCCAGAATGGCTATTCTTCTGTGATTGAGGCTGCAGGTGAATCAGAACCAGAAAATAACCCCCTTTAAGTTTTGCATACAACCTAGAACTGAAAGTTTCACATTCAGGGACATTAATCTAACCCTGCCTCTAAAATGAACAAATGACTGTTTATGCATTTTGTTTAGTAGTTCTGCATGCAGTTTTGTGGGAGCGGAATCAGCAGTTGTGTTTGGAAATGTTATCGAAAATGATTTTCAGATCACGTAGAAGTGTGCACAATTGCTCCTAACACATGTTTTTATTTCACTTCAGTAACAATTATGCTATAACCTTTCAGACATTTAGGGTGTTTGATCACTGACAATAAATGCTTAACAAGCTGGGGTTTTTTGTTTGTTTTTGATTGTGTGACATGGACCCTTCATAGTTTATTTTTAATAGTCTGATAAAATCCATTGTGCTGCTGAAATGTACGTAGCTATTTGAGCAGTGGAATGGAGAATATGGAGACATTTATGCAAGAAACAATGATATGGGGAAAACATCCATTTTTTTACAAGAGGATAATTACAGGGGCTATTAAACTGTTAGGAAATAGTTGTATATGAGCTCATAGTGAGAATGGGTAGGTTTTGGTAGTCTAAGAAACTCAGGTAGCTATGGTGCAGTGCCGGCTCCACGGGTTTTGCCGCCTCAAGCAGGAAAAAAAAAAGCCGTGATCGTGATTTGCGGCAGTTCAGCAGGAGGTCCTTCGCTCCAAGTGGGAGTGAGAGACTCTCGGCTGAATTGCCGCTGAATACCTGAAAGTGCCGCCCTGCTCTGGAGTTGCTGCCCCAACCACCTGCTTGATAAACTGGTGCCTGGAGCCGGCCCTGCTATAGTGCCGTCCTTTATAAAAGTGCAATGATATTTGACATTGATAAATCAAAATACTTCAGGATGCAATAGTACAGTGGATCATCACTGAGGAATTGGGGGGGAAGGGTAGCTCAGTGGTTTGAGCATTGGCCTGCAGAACCCAGGGTTATAAGCTCAATCCTTGAGAGGGCCGCTTAGGGATCTAGGGCAAAATCAGTACTTGGTCCTGCTAATGAAGGCAGGGGGCTGGACTCAATGACCCTTCAGGGTCCCTTCCAGTTCTATAAGATTGGTATATTTCTTTATTTAATGTATTAGTAATGGTTTAGGAGATTAATATGCCAAGCTGTCTGGCTCATAAGCATGAGTAACAACCTCAGGGCAAACTGTGAAGACACAGGGCACAAACCACCAACTGGTTGTGAGTTCTATTCTTAGATTTCCCCTGCCAAGTGTGAACTCCTCAAGTACTATAACATAGAGACACAGACAGTCCCCTTGGACACTATGGTCAAGCTTGCAGTTCAGGTAAGCTTGCCTTTGTGATCGATGGCCCCTTACACCAAAATTCACAATCATCATAGAAGTGTAGGACTGGAAGGAACCACAACAGGTCATCTAATCCAGTCTCCTGCACTCAAGACAGGACAATAATTTAATAGTATTGAGGTTACTCCCAGTCCCAAAGGACCAGTCTCTTAGCCCGGGTCAACTGCACAGTAGATCTCTCACCAAAGTCAACACTTGTAGCCAATCCTCTAAAGATGTATTAACTAAGAAAAAGAAGTGAGAGTTACTTACAAGGTTATGGCAGGTAAACAAACACACTCAAATGAGTTACAGTCTTAGGTTCCAAAAAGTAATAAGTCCTCTAGCGCTAATCCAAGCCAAACAGATGGGGATCTCTTGCTTTTGTCTAGAAATCATCACCCCTCAGAGTTCAGGCAGCACAGAGATAGCAGTTTTTTTCATGACAAGGATTTTTATTTCCTTCCCCCCAGAGTGCAAGCTGATGGGATCAGTGCTTGTGCAGGTCTCTCTTTCAGGGTGTGGGGAGAACAATACACAAAGTATTTTGTCCACTGAGGTTCCACAATGATTTGTCTTGTACATATAGGCCTTCCTCTGTTGGAGAGAAGATGACACCTCTTTTGGTAAACTGGTATTTCTCACTTGATAATACTTCTCTCCTGACTGGGTTTACAGATTCAGAGGAAATATTTACATAGTTATTGACCAAACACTTAAAGATTACCTTATAGCATGGGATACAGATGTTATAAGTGAGATGAATGTATGCAGCAACTTTCATAAAGTTTGAATACTAAACAGAGTTTTAAAAATCTAATACCAATTTTAATGCTACTAAGACACAGGTGAGCCAGACTGGTTTGCAGCTATGCATTTGTCAGTGTTCAGTGAGACCTAGGGGCTTTGTCATGAGCTGACAGCTGATCTGCCCGGGTCACAAATACCTTTTGAAGCTGGTTATAGAGAGGCAACTCCAATAAACTGCCATAAAAAATGTTTCAGTGGGATTACTTGAAGAGTAAGGTGCTATTCAAAGCAAATAAAGGAGGGGAGGGATAGCTCAGTGGTTTAAGCATTAGTCTGGTAAACCCAAGGTTATGAGCTCAAACCTTAAGGGGACCATTAGGAGGTTGGACTAGATGATCTCCTGAGGTCCCTTCCAACCATAATAATCTATGATTCTATGACAATGTGATCCTTTGCCTTTATTAAAGGATCTCTGTGAAACCTAAATTCATAGACTCTGGTAACTAATATGTTATGTTGTGAATCCACTAGGTTTGCAGATAATGTGGTGATGAGGGCAATATAGGAATCTGATACAGAATATAATAGACTCGATTAGATTAGACTAGAGTAGGCTGAAGTGGACTAGAATAGGATTCCTAAATTTCCCAGACTTTAGAGAATGTTATAAAAATCAATCACGGATCCCAAGTTATTAGTTTTACACTTGCAATTGTTTCTGTCTTTCATTCAAAGAAAAAAAGAGAGAGAAAGAAGAAAAAGAGATCAAGGAAAGAGAAACAAATCCATGCCAAATGGAAAATCAAAGGAAGGATTACATTTGGAAAAGGAGAGATTAAAGGCAGAAAATAGTCAATGGGACAAAAGTTTATTTGGAATAACTCCATTAAATTAAATGGAGGTTATATCAGGAAAGAATTTGGCCTGTTTAAGCAACACAAGTCTATTTTTTTCAAAGAAAGTTATATCTTTTTTCACATCAGGTAAATTGATTCTGTACCATCTTAAAAACGGTAAATGAAATCCCAGTCTCACTGAATTCAATGGAGCCAGGATCTCACCCTTGAAGTCTATTCTTTTTGGGAAGTGAGTGGGGCCCACAGCTGTAATTCATTAAAAAATTAAACTCCTCCTGAATTGAGATTTGTACCAAGCTCTGGCTTTTAAAAATGTGTAACTCCTCTGAAAACAGGTGTTTAAAATGGAAAGCCAGAATGATCCTTATTTACAATATCCCACCTCCTGGTATAATACTATGGGCCAACCACAAAAAGAAAAACATTACTGTGTAATAAAAAACTAGCCTGTACAGCTTCATTATAACTCATAACTGATGCTCAGTTTTCAGAGGCATTAATTTAAATATATATATCTCTGAGGAGGAGGTTGATAGGATTATACATAAAGATTTTTTCTCATAATGAAGCTTAATACAACTTTGCAAATTCAATTATTACTAGCCAATGGTGAATAAGAAATATTTGGGAATTGATTAAAACAATTCTTAAAGCAAATTATACAACTGTCAGAAAACAAGAAATCAGGTTGTCAAAACACAAGGATATTTCTATGCAAAACATCTAGCAAGTGACTTTACATAGATGATTCCTGTCTGCATATTGTATTAGTTTCATTAATTTTAGCTACATCTAGAAATAAAAAGAATATTTTTGCATGTTTGCCATTTGGAAAAAAAATCCAAATGAAAAATGACTAGAAAGATAAACCAAAGAAGAATCCAGAGAAATTTTATGTTTTAATTTTATCCAAGTTAATTCAGTGCTGTAAGAAAAAAAAAATCTATGTACAGATGTATAGCTGTTGAGATCACAAAATAACTACATTTTCTGCAGTAAAATCAGATCTATTAAATTCCATATATTGTTACCATGCATATGTCATTAATAAGTGGATTTTATATACTACTTGCCTGGATGAAAACCAAGCATAACAGTAAGCAATATAAAATAAACTCTTGTTAATTTTTATTTTAGACTCCAGTGGTGGTGGAGGTTGGAGGTGCCCAGATTCTACACTGTTGAGAAGTTTATGAGTAGATCGATAGAGCAATGCCAGGGTGAATTAAGCCCTAATTTTACACTGGTGTTACACTCTTAAAATCAGCCTAAACTGAAAGCTCTGCTAGCATATAACTGGAGTAATATTGTGGCGATATACTGATAAAGATAATGTAGTGGTTATATACTGTACATTTGTACAACATCATGCACAGTGGGCTCCAGCTCTTTTAATACAAATATTTTTAAAATATCACAGTTAACAAAATCCAGTCATTTTTCCACTTAGATTGCATTCCAGTCTCTTTTCCTTAAGTTTTGTGTAAACAAATTTAGTGTTGATGAAATGTGCTGGATTGGCAGCCCCAGAAACTCAAGACTTCTATAATCCACAGAGTTTCTGCCTTCACTGCCCTGCAAATTATATCAGTTTTCTTCTGGAGGGATCACTTTTAGGAAAGAACTGGTCCATTGCCAGACACATTTGTTCATTGGGCTCTTTTTAGGCAAAAAGAGTATCAAATTGTGTAGGTTAAGATTATCACGCAGGATCCTTTTTCTTAGGACCTGGGCTGAGAGACCACGTCATCTTAGCCCTGAGGAAGCCAACAGTGAAAACTTTCAGTCACTAAAATCCAGGATCCTAGAAGTGGAAGTCTCTCCATGTTTTTACTAATCACTCCCTCCCCCATTGCCACTGAATCCCCTGTGTTCACATCTCAGTAACTCAGAGCCAAAGTTGTATAAAATAGTCAATTTTTTAGGAGGTTGCCTTTTGCTAAATGTGAAAATAGTCCCTTTAGTGTGGAAGAAAAACCCTCAAAAAGTCACCCAACTACTTGCTAAATAACAGGATCATTGAAATAAGGATGCAAATATTCCCTATGCTACCTATCTGATGTAGACATCTTAAATATTTTAAATTTTCACTTATTGTAAATGTTATTTTCCTCCCCACTTTTCCTTTTACAGGTAGGAAAATTGTTGTTTAAAGCCAATAAGAGCTGTGAATGATCAGTAGCTCTAAAAAAAAGGTGACTTTTTTAGGTGCCTGATTATGTATTACGTACCTAACTTTAGGAACTCATCTTTGAAAATGTTGGTTCAGATCCCAAATGAATAGTGTTTAAAAGGTCTCGCAAGCCCCAGGTACTATTTTCACTAAATGAGGAAGCAAGGGGTGAAGATGGAAGGCTTATTGGAGAAATTTCATCTTTAAGCGAATTCATTTTTACTTGGATTAAGACTGGGGACATAAGTCCATGAATAGAAACTCTATAAAGGACTAGGGCACAGACAGTCTGGCCTAGTGGTCACTGCTGGGCTGATGTCACAGAATCAAGGCTGTCCATGAGGCGGCAGTCACTGAACAGGGACCAGATTAATTTCTAGATCCAGAATAAATAGGCAAGAATCAGTGTCAGGCTGAGGTCAGAGATCAGTGCCCAGGCATAGTTACCAGGCTGAAGTCAAGAGAAAGACATGGGGGCAGGGGTAGAGTCAGGCCAGAGTCAGAAAGAAAGTTAAGATCTGGAGCCGCAGCAAGCCAGAAGTCTGAGTGGTTGCCCAAAATACAACCTGGAGCACATCCAGGGTTAAATAAGCGGCGTGGGCCAATCAGAGGGCCACTAGTCCTGTCGCTCTGCACCTTTTGGGCAGTACTTCATGCTGTGCCTGATCTCCACAATGCTCCTGGAAATAGCTGTGTGGTCTCCCAGTGGCAAGGTGGGAACACCAGCTGCTCCCCAAACCTCAGTTGTAGTCCTTTGGCTCCTTATATTACCCAGTCCCTTCAGGATCACACTTCCTCCATGTTGGTGCTAGGTCTGGATGGTCTTGAAACCTTTTTTACCAGGTCAGAGGCATAGACATGAGCAGCAGGTTCTCAGGAGCACTTTTTGGGAGGGTTACATTTGCAATCTATGAGGCAGTCTCTCTCTTTCTCTCTCTCTGCAGTCTAGAGTCAAGGATAGCGCAGACTACATATTCCTCATGCTCTTGGACCTGGACCAGCAGGTGCAGCCATGGGGACTGGTCAGGAAAGGGGACTTCCAGGGTAAAACTTCAAGAGGGATTTGTGGAAAACAGGGTATATCTTAAGGGACCAGGGGATCTGCAATTTGAAGGTGATGGGATTGATTTGCTGACAATCCAGAATGCTCCAAAGAGCTGGTGGTATAGCTTGAGGGACCACCAGAAGATATAGGAACCCATACGGAGAGTCTGAAGGTGGCCAAAATGGCCTGCCAATGGACAGTTATGGCAGATGAGAAGCACATCCAATGGGGGTTGCCCTGATGGTACAAATATGTGGCACCAATCTATGTTACCCCATCCTGTGTGGAGTATTGTAATTTGGCCCTGGTTCTCAGTTGTTCAGACAGTTCCATCACTGTCTGGACTAATGGATCATCCTGCAAGATGGATTGGATTAAGTCGAGCAAGGATACTACAGGGTTTTGGGAATCAGGGTGGTTCTTGGATTGACTGCTCACCTTCTTGGTAGTACTGTAAATAGAAACCTCATGTAGCCCCATCATAGATCCATATGTGGCAGCCTCACATTGTTTGCTAGTTTAGTGACAATACTTCTGAAAGAAAAAGATCCACAATAGGCATCTGGTTCTTCTACAGCAGGTACTTGCACATAGTATATAATCTTAGTGAACCACATGGCTTTATCCCCTCCCAAGCAATCGAGGTTAATAAGTTGCAATCCATAAGCCTCCCCAAGCCAGACCATATCATGCAAACCTCTCTGATCTCTGATGCTTTAGATATAAAAGGAGTTTAGAACCAAATCACCACTGCTCTGAGGTTTGCAAAACCAAAACTAACTCTGTTTGTTTGTCTGGTACTAAGATGAGAAACAAAACCATAACCCAAACACTCTCCTTCCCCAGACTTTGGGGTTCTCATTAAATGGACCCAGATTCCAAATCAGCCCTGGTACTGGCTTTACAAAATGAAGCCCAACAGAAGAAATTTGGCAAAACCAAATCCCATCTTCCTTGGTCCATCCTCTCTTTATTCCCAACACAATGGCCTCATGAACTTATGTGTAGTTCAACATCAGAAAACTAAGCCATGTACAGCTTGATCCTGCAACCCCAACTGAGATCCATGCAGTGCAGGCATTGGGAGGGGAGTTGGGCCTTTTCCTTATGCAGTGTTCTGAAGAATGAAAGCATTTAAGAGTCACGAATTTACCAGAGTCCACAGCCCAGCATGGATCTTGGAAACTGTCTCTAAAGCCTTCCTCAGATGTCTGCTTTAAATAAGGGGAGTTCCATATGGGGCACCAATTGGACCTACCATATAGCAGTGATTTGGAAATTCACAAAAGCTGCTGCAGGGAGCTCATGGTGGACACGTACAATCAGCGAGAGTTAGAACAGTAACTCCCAGAATGATCTACAGGAAACACCATGCCAAGGGAAAGTGGATATATGCACAGAACATATGAAGGAAGTATGTTCAGTATGGTCTTGTATTGTAAAGGACAGCAAGGAATGAAGATGTGGTAAACCAAGACCTCAAGGGCCTATATAGTTAATGGGGATTTGGTGCTGTCAAAAGGCTTATAATACTATCTCAGTGACAAGATATTTCTTTAATGGTCTACTTCAAGGGAAGCAGGAGTAGGTGGTCTGCTGTAGTCGTCACTGCTGGGCTATTGTCCCAAAGTCAAATATGACCGTGAGACAGTAATCAGTGAGCAGGGATCAGAGTAATTGCTAGAGCTGGGATCAATCGGCAAGAGCGTGGATCAGAGTCAGGTCAGGGTTGGACACTGGAGATTGAAAAGTGAGGCAAGATCTGGAGCCACAGCAAACCAGACATCTACATGGTGGCTCAGACAACTTCCTGGTTTAAATAGTAAGTGTGGGCCAATCAGGGGGTTTCAGGGTACTGTCACTCTGGCCCCTTTAGGGCTGGGCTGTTTGGAGGTAGCACTACCTGGCCTCCTGGTGATAATGTGGGAACATCAGCTGCCCAAGCTCCACAAACTTGGTTTCTAGTCCTGCAGATCCTTGCATATACATTTAAAAGGAACACTGGCCACTATGTGCAGCTATAATATCTAGTGCTTCCAGAGGAAATTCAGATTTGTCTGGTTAATTTAAACCACCTTATTGGCTAAGTTACCTATTTGTTTCATTTTTAAAATTTTCCAACCTGTGTCTCTCTAATCAATTGTTATCTGCTCCCTTGCACTTGTACTCCAGATTGAAGAGAAAGTAAGCAGTTGCCATGCTGAATATCTTACCAATGATGGAATCTCCCTTGAAGCAATTCATGTATATCATTACAGACATTACTTCTTCAGCAAACTTTAGCCTGTATCAAAACCTCACTTTCTTTTCTCTGTACTTCTAGTGCAGATTAATAGCACTATTTTTGTTAAGCTACTAGAGAACAAATGTGGAATTACATCTGGAGTTGCAAAATGGGTTTCTCTTTCTCTTGGCATTAAGGGTGGCATAGCTGATACCTGTTTTACCCTCTCTCTCATCCCTTGGATAGGACGTGAGAGTTTCAGAGGGGCAGGAAGTTAGGGGGCTTTGATCTCACAGTTCTCAAAATAGAAGACAATTCTGCTGGCATAGCCTGGAAGCTGCTCTATGATTGGCTGGAGTCAGGGGTGGAACTGTGCAAGGCATAGAATCAGCTCCTTGAAAGTCCCCCTCCCCTCCCATGCATATTTTGACATATGAGAGAATTTGACCCATAATTTTTACAAAAAATAACAAATTGTTTTATGTTAAACACAAGGCTGGAGAACACATGAATGGAGCTGCAACTATCACTGCCAAATAGATGCTAGAGATGCAATAACTTTACACCACAAAAATGAGTGAGAAGCTTATTGGCTCAACCTGCTTTGGATTTTATGTGAGCAGCAACACTGAGGCTAGGATAAGTGAAAAAAAAAATCACTTTGAAATGACTTATACTCAACTCTTGCCTGAGTTTGAGGCTGCACAGTCAGAGAAAGATGCTTGGAGGAAACAGACGGCATATAGTAGAGTGACTGATCTTGAAGCTAGGGGGTTGGAAATGAAAAAAGAAGGGTCTGAGAGATATTTAGTGATTGATCTTCCTTGTTGTGCAGCAGGCATCAGGAAAACAACTCACAAAACATATCAACAGCTAGAGAAAAAATGCATAAGGAATTCCAAAAGCATTTCTCCAAAACAGTGTAGATAACCATGAGCTGCACTTGCACAAATGAAGTGCATACTGACAGGGCCGGTGCTTCCATTTAGGTGACCTAGGCGGTCGCCTAGGGCACCAGGATTTGGGAAGGTTTGCCGCCCTCAGCGGCAATTCAGCGGCGGGGGGTCCTTCCGCACTCTGGGTTGTTGGCGGCAATTCTGAGGCGGGCCCTTCACTCACTCCGGGACCCGCCGCCGAAGTGCCCCAAAGACCGGGAGCGTGCAAGGACCCCCCCACCGCAGAATTGCCGCCAACAACCGGGAGTGCGGAAGGACCCCCGCCTAGGGCCCCAAAAACCCTGGTGCCGCTCCTGCATCCTGAGTAGGAAAGCGCTGGTGTGGTCAAACAAGGCACTGATGTAGATTCTGTTCTTAAATACAGCATCAAACATCTGGAGTAATCTGAATAAAGTCCATAATGTTATTCTGGATGCACCAATATAATGTACAGCAGAACTGGGCCAAAAGTGCAGTCAAAGCTCCACGTGCTGCATGCTGCCAGTTCCCACACAAGGGTAGCGTGGCAAATGTATATTCAGAACACAAGTAAAAGCATCATGTTAGCCTCCTGCCTCCTTTTAGACAGACAAAAATTTGATTGCGCCATTGAAGGACATTAAAGAACATATGCTTTATGCATGCCCCGACGTTTGGAACTGTGACATAGCAGGTGCTATAACTCATGTACCTGTTAAGGGAGGTCTAGAAACATGTCTTGGCACCAGTAATGTTGATTACTTTCCATAGCTGCAAATCCTAGTACATAGTTCATTATGGTCAAGAGAAATATTCACCTGTAGTAAGTTGTCATCAACTCTTCTATTCTGGAGCATTCTTAGTACAGTTCCTGCACAATCACATTCAAAGGACTTATTAATGTGAGATGTTCCCTTTCTGGCAGTAGTCTCCAGTTGATGTTCCCCTTTTGCTTTGTTATCCTTTGGCCACCTGTATGTACAACGACTTTACAGTGGCTCTGATACTGTCCTTTATTCTTTTTTGGTCATAGTGCTGCTGATAGCTAAGTCCAGCTGCATTTGGGTCATTGAACAAAAATCGGTAAGTGCTACCCTGCTGCAGCAAATTTCTCAGTACATCTTTTCCTTCTGCATGGTTATTTCCACTAAATGGGCCAATCAGACCCCTATGATGTGAGATAGTGAGTCTGACTTGGCCTTAGCGTAAAATTGCGATCACATTTTGGAGGCAAATGGAATAAAAGGCCAAAAATTTTCAAACAGAGCTGCAGGTATTCAGCGCAACTGAAGATCAGATTGCTTTTATTTAGATGCTTAAATATGGATTTAGATGTCTAGCATAAAACATCCTAGTTTGCACATTCTAAGATTAACTTCCATGAACTGTAAAGAAAACTTATTCTCGCTCTCACTCTCACACGCAATGAAAATACACAAAGTTATAGATTTCACTGTAACATCTACCACCATATTCAATAATATGTTATATTTCTGGGTGGACATTGAAAAGCCAGAAATTATGAGCCCAATCCAAAACCAACAGAAGTAAGTGGAAAGACTCCTTGAATACATTACTATAGCTTAGAAATCCAGCTAAAACTTTGTCCTTACTAGAATGAAAAATGCTGCTTTTGTCGAAATTGACACCTTTTGAAAAAAGTGACAATTTTGACAATATTTCATTTAGAAAATACAAAAACAAAAACAAGCATTTCAATAATGTAGAAATGCCCCATTTCTACATTTTCCAGAAGAAAACATTTCAATATTTTAGTTTTGAAATGACTTTTCAAAACAAAATTCATTTAATTTTATTATTAATTATTATTATTATTATTATTATTATTTTACTTTTAATGCTGGAATTGAAAGGATTTTTTTATTTTATCAAAACAAAACATTGCAATAGATCCAAAATGATTTTGCGGGATTTTGCACCTCTACAGACTACAGACTAGGGATCGAGTGGCTAGGCAGCAGTTCTGCAGAAAAGGACCTCAGGGATTACAGTGGATGAGAAGCTGGATAAAAGTCAACAGTGTGCCTAGTTGCCAAAAAGGCTAACAGCATTTTGGGCTGTATAAGTAGGAGCATTGCCCACAGATCGAGAGACACGATCATTCCCCTCTATTCGGCACTGGTGAGGCCTCATCTGGAGTACTGTGTCCTGTTTTGGGCCCCACACTACAAGAAGAAAGTGGAAAAATTGGAAAGAGTCCAGCAGAGGACAACAAAAATGATTAGAGGGCTGGAAAACATAACTTATGAGAAGAAACTGAGGGAACTGGGATTATTTAGTCTGCAGAAGAGAAGAACGAGGGGGGATTTGATAGCTGGTTTCAACTACCAAATAGGATGAATCTAAACTGTTCTCAGTGGTGGCAGATGACAGAACAAGGAGTAATGGTCTCAAGTTGCAGTGGGAGAGGTTCAGGTTGGATATTAGGAAAAGCTTTTTCACTAGGAGGGTGGTGAAGCACTGGAATGGGTTACCTAGGGAGGTGGTGGAATCTCCAGCCTTAGAGGTTTTTAAGGTCAAGTTTGGCAAAGCCCTGGCTGGGATGATTTAGTTGGGAAATGGTCCTGCTTTGAACAGGGGGTTGGAGTTGATGACCTCGTGACCTTCCAACCCTGATATTCTACGATTCTATGATGGGGAATTTAGGGAAATTGAAATTTATTTATTTTTTTATTTGTAATGGGAAAAAATTGTCAAAATAGTTTAATTTCCCATGTAATGTCCTTAAATCCCTGAGAACCAGTTTATGCATGGCTGAATCATGAATGCACAAAATGGGTAGAGAGGAAGAGAAAGAGCTCCACATTTTGCACTGGCATAGCACTCCAGTAAAATATAGTCTTCTCATGCGTGCCCTCGCAAGTAAGACCTCACACTCCAAAGGCTTGGGGAGGGGAAGGTTGAGCAAAGACTCCATCACAGTCACGCACACCAGTAGTTTAGTCTGGGAACCTATTCAGGTGTATGCTATACCCCAAACGCTGGAGCCCCCTCCTTGAACCAAAGAGTCCAAGCTCTACAAAGACTAGTTACTTACAGATACCGCTGGAGACAAATGAGAGTAGTAATAATAAAAGTCTGAGACAAAATACCAAAATTGAATCCCTCAGTGGTGCTTTTTTTCTTTCCTTTCCACAGTAATATCTGCTAGGAGAGAAGTGACAGCCAGGATATCAGCTTTAACTCTGAGTTTCTCTGCTTCTCTGGGTTTAAGAGAGGATATTAAAGTTACTTTAATGTAGTCTTTTTGTAATTTAATATCATTCATATTTGATCAGTAATATATAATGTTATGGAGCAGTCACACACTTAGGGAGGCCACAGGCAGGGATTTCCAGAATGGCAATATACCAGCGTTCCCTTCCCCACAGCCTACAATCAAAGTCCAATGTTTTTTTTACAATGAAATCCCCCTACCTCCTGCTGTGCACATACAATAATTTAACTGTAAATCAGGGTTTTCTATAAACTGAACAGCAATTTCCACATTTCAGTACATTGAAACAGTTTGGACTTGCATTCTACTTCAAAATGAAAGGCATTTTCTTTTTGAGCTACAGTGTATTCTGTTTTAATTGTGATGTGTCCATATAAATTAAGAGCATTAGTAACAGTTAAGCACAGTTTATTGGATAGGGGAAACTTGTGAAGTCCACACTAAGCTCTTATGGCAAAGAACTTTTCTGAATGACTTCATTTTAGTCTAGTTTTCCAAGTTATGTTCTCTCACAGCTACCTGACTACTTCCAGATGACACCCATTGAGTGATTTCTTGTACTCTACATTTATAGTCACTGGTTTCTTTGTAGGCCTCAGCAGAGCACAGAGGGTGGACATTGATTTAGCAAGCTCAAGAAGTGCAGCACTGCAAGTTCCAGCCTCCATTCTTCTAGTTTTCTTTTCCTTAAGGAAAATCAATTTGAGAAGTGACCCACTTATCTGATACTTCATATCCAGGAAGCAGCAGCCACAAATAATACCTAAAAATCGGAAGACACAATTGGTGCTTTGTCAGCCTGTTGATTGCTAAAGCAACAACAACAACAAACAACAAAAACAATTTGTTTCTTAAGGTAAATTCTGTGAATAAAAAAAATAAAGCCACAAAGCCATCGTGAGGGTGCTAAAAAGCATTACTAAGAATGTTATAATTGTCTTGTCTAAAACTTTTAATAATGAATTGTACTTGCATGTGTATTCGAAATGGAAACCATATTCAATACAACACCAGCAGCTATTTTAAAAATATCTTCAGTAAAAAGCTTTTGTGTTTATTTTTATAGTTTTAGAGCTTCATTGTCCAATTATCTCCAATCAGGCCTGACAGTTCAGTTCTAGGGTTAAAGAGCTTCCAGTCCCATTATAGATAAGCTCACAGGTATTGATTTGAGGTCTGTGCCCCCCCCCTCCTTTTTTTTTCCATTTGGAACTAAATATCTGTGGAGGACAGAAAGTTTTCAAATCCTTTGCTATGTGGCAGAATTGCAATGGCAAAGATAGAGTAATGTCGATCAAATGAAAAGAGAGAAATCAGTTTATTGCAAACTTTGGTTCCGTGCATTATTCATGCAGTTTCAAAGGGAATCACCCACTTCCCCTCCTCTCACTAAAAAATTATCCTTAACAAACAATGCATTCTGCATGAATTAACTCCAATCGAACCCTTCTGCTTATCCTGAAGATTAAGAGCAATCATTGAACCTTAAAATAGGGACTAACTTCATCAATATATGCTCTCCCTCCCCTTTATCGTGTTATAGAATCTCAGGTTCAAAGGTCTTCTTTTAATTTATTTATGTGTATGAGTTCATCTGATGGCTAATTATTGCCTATGTGCAATTAAAACATTACTAATGGTTGCACTTCTATATTAGCGATTATATCTTGTCCCATATCTGATTTGTCATTACCTCCCAACCAGTAAAATTAGGATCATAGCCACAGTAAAATAAAGAATATGTAGATTTCAGATAAAGTTGAGGAAAGATCTGTGTGGAATTCACAGCTACAAATAATAATTTTGACTTTTTAATGAGTTTGGTATGAAAACATCTAGGAATGTCAGTGGTTTTCATTTTCTTTTTTATGTGCAGCAAAAAAATCAGCTAAACATATACTGTATGTATAATAGATTGCTGTTGAAACTTGAGCTGGGTGAACTTGTTCTACCAAAACATTTTTCTGAAGAAAAAAAAAAAAGACAAATTCTAGTGTCACTGAAACATTTCACAAACTCATGTTAATTTCACTGAATGGTTCATTTGGAGAAAAATAAAACCAAGTGTGACACTAAGAGCATCCCAATGCCAGAAGGCCAGGGGCTTCCCAATATGTGGCAATGAGTGTCAGCTGGCCTGATCAGCTGATTATAACTTAAATTGTGTTTGACAGGCAGGGCTTAAGTCACTCTGTTCTCGACAAAAAAAAAAAAAAATATGCAGTTCCTCCTGCTGGAGTATGTCTTCAATATAAACTGAGAAAAGAAAGACAATGAAATTATATTTACATGCCAGCTAGACAAAGTCATCAGACAAACCGGTATGGAGGATGGCCATTTAGCAGTATTTATGAGAGATGAAAGCTGCAGATCCAGGAAACCTTCCTAACTCTTGAAGCAAGGCCATTGAACTTTGGGAGATATAACCAAAGGCATAAAGCCATTTTCATAGAAGATTAGGGTTGGAAGAGACCTTAGGAGGTCATCTAGTCCAACCTCCTGCTCAAAACAGAACCAGCCCCAACTAAATCATCCCAGCCAGAGCTTTTTCAAACCAGGCCTTAAAAACCTCTCAGGCTGGAGATTCCACCACCTCCCTAGATAATCCATTCCAGTGCTTCACCACCCTCCTGGGTCTAATATCCAATCTAGACCTCCCACACTGCAACTTGAGACCATTAATCCTTCTTCTGTCATCTGTCATCACTGAGAACAGTCTAGCTCCATCCTCTTTGGAACCCCTCTTTAGGTAGTTGAAGGCTGCTATCAAATCCCCCCTCACTCTTCTCTTCTGCAGACTAAATAATCCCAGTTCCCCCAGCCTCTCCCCATAAATCATATGCCCCAGCCTCCTGATCATTTTTGTTGCCCTCTGCTGGACTCTTTCCAATTTATCCACATCCTTTCTATAGTAGGGGGCCCAAAACTGGCTGCAATACTCCAGATGAGGCCTCACCATTGCTGAATAGAGGAGAATAATCACTAACCTTGATCTGCTGGCAATGCTCCTACTAATGCACCCCAGTATGCCATTAGACCTCTTGGCAACAAGGGCACACTGTTTACTCATTATCCTGCTTTTTGTCCATTCTAATCCCCAAGTCCTTTTCTGCAGAACTACCGCTTAGCCAATTGGTCCTCAGCCTGTATCAGTGCATGGGATTCTTCTGTCCTAAGTGCAGGGCTCTGCACTTGTCCTAGTTGAACCTTATCAGATTTCTTTTGGTCCAATTCTCCAGTTTGTCTAGGTCACTCTGGACCCTATGCCTACCCTCCAGTGTACCTCTGCCCCCAGAGAGTTGGCATGGTTCACCTGAAGAGTCAAAGAAACCAAGCACTTTGGACTCCGTGATTGGATCCTTGTTAAGAACTGTCCAGCCATGCTGGAAGGACAACTGTGGTAAGAAAATCTGCTTTGAACAAAATACTCTAGTTTGTTAAGTTAGGATTTCATCTTATAAATGTATTTTTTTTCTTTTTTGTGGGTTTTTAGCTATTTCTATCGCAATTCCTCCTGCTCGGTATCTCTTGTTCTTTGTTAATAAACTTGATCTAGTTTTATTACACAACCGTCTCAGTGCAATGTTTCGAACAGAAAGGTAAAGTCCTCAACCAAACTAATAGGTGGGCGCTGTGTACTGTTTCTTTAAAGAAACAATGGATTTGATGAGGTTTTGTGAGTGTTCCAGTGAGACGAACTGGACATTACAGGGGAGATGGTTTTGAAGAAACTCAGGACTCAGTGATGGTGTCACCCTGAAAGGAGTAACCAGGTTGGTGGAAGCCAGGTGATGAGGTCTCTGAGCTGTAAGCAGGCTGTTGGTCAGCCCAGGGGCACCCAGGGTTACAGGGCAAGTGGTGACACAACCCCATACTGGTATGTGTTGAACATGGTCTGTGAATCATCACACAAAAACCTATTTCAAAATTACACAAGAATCAAAACTTTTCATTTAAACAATGTCAAAGGTACTTAAAGAAATAGTTGAAGCAATCTTGAAACTGTTAGCAAGTATCTTAGAGAACACACGGAGGACAGATGAGGTTCCAGAGGTTTGCAGAAGGGCAAATATAGTACCTATCATAAAAAAGGGGAACTAAGAGGACCTGGGGAATTACAGACCAGTCAGCCTAACTTCAATACCTGGAAAGATACTGGAAAAAATTATTAAACAGTCAGTTTGTAAGCACCTGCACAATAATAGGGTTATAATGACTAGCCAGCATGGATTTGTTAGGAACAAATCATGCCAAACCAACCTAATTTCCTTCTTTGACAGAGTTAATGGCCTAGGGGATAGGGATGAAGCTGTAGATTTAATTTATCTTGGTCTTAATAAGACTTTTGACACAGTCTCACATGACATTCTCATAAGCAAACTAGGAAAAAGTGATCTCCATGAAATGACTATAAGGTGGGTTCACCACTGGTTGAAAGACCATACTCAGACAAAAACAATGAGGAGTCTGGTGGCACCTTAAAGGCTAAGAGATTTATTTGGGCATAAGCTTTTGTGGGTAAAAAACCCACTTCCCATAAAAGCTTATGCCCAAATAAATCTGTTAGCCTTTAAGGTACCACCAGACTCCTTGTTGTTTTTGTGGATACAGACTAACACGGCTACTCCTCTGATACTTCATACTCAGACAGTAGTTTTCAATGGTTTGCTATCAAACTGGGAGGATGTATCTAATAAGATCCCACAGGAGACAGTTCTGAGTACAGTACTATTTGATATTTTTCATTAGTGACTTGGATAATGGAGTGGAGACTATAAATGTGCAGACACTACCAATCTGGGAAGGTTTGCAGGCACTTTGGAGGACAGGATTAGAATTCAAGACCACCTTGACAAATTAGAGCGCTGGTCTGAAATCAACAAGATGAAATTTAATAAAGACAAGTTCAAGTACTTCACTTAGGAAGGAAAAATCAAATGTACAAGTACAAAATGATAAATAACTAGCTAGGCGGTAGTACTGCTAAATAGCATCTGGGGGTTATAGTGGGTCACAGATTGAATATGAGTCAATAATGTGATGAGATTGTGAAAAAGGCAAATATTCTGGGATGTATTAACAAGAATGTCGTAAGTAAGACATGGGAGGTAATTGTTCCACTCTACTTGGCCCGGGGGAGCCCTCAGATGGAGTATTGTGTCCAGTCTGGGCACCGCACTAAGAAATATATGGACAAATTTGAGAGGAACAGAGGAGAGCAACAAAAGTGACAGAAGGTTTTAAAAACCTGAATTCTGAGGAAAGGTTCAAGAAACTTGGCATGTTAGACTTGAGAAAAAGAAGACTGAGGAGGGACTTGATAGCAGTTTTAAAACATGCTAAGGGCTATTATAAAGAGGACTGTGTTCAATTGTTCTCCATATCTAATGAAGATAGGACAAGTAGTGGGCTTAATCTGGAGCAAGGGACATTTATGTTAGATATTAGGAAAAACTTTGACCATAAGGAGAGTCTAGCACTGCAATAGGTATCCAAGGACAGTTGTGGAATCACCATCACTGGAGGTTTTAAAGAACATGTTAGATAAACATGTCTCAGGAGTGGTAGAGGCATACCTGGTCCTGCTTCAGCACAGGAGGTGGATTAAAGGACCAGTTGAAGTATTTTCCAGCCCTAATATTTCAATGATTCTGGGATTCTATGATAATGAAATATTTAGATTTTCAATTCAAAATATCTTTTGTTTTTAAATGTCATTGAATTTATTTTAATATATTTTAAAACATTAAAAATGTTCAAAATTGAAATGAAAAGTTCATTTCAGGTCAAATAAAACCTTATGTTTGACTCTTTTTTTTTTTTTTAACTTTTCAAAATTGTCAACAAACAAAAAGTTTATTCTTCAGTGCTAGATGAAACTGCTTTGCACTAATCCACCAGAATCTTCTTTGTCTCTATTTTCTTTGAAGGGAAAACAAAACCCTTAGGGGTAGCAGAAGAAGGTGGCAATCTATGTTAAACATACATTTCTGGACTGCAATATATTATGCCAGGCTAACATTTCACCATTTGAGTATGTGACACAAACCCCTCTTGATTCCAATGCCAGAGGACATAGGAGTACAGGAATCCTCTGTGCTCAGCAAAATAATATCATATAAGGTTTCTAAGAACATCTATGTAACACTGATCACCATCAGAATTGTGAAATATATGTAGGGAACAGATATAGGTTCAGATAGATGTAGATATATAATAGATAAATATATAAATATAGATATATACACACTCACAAAAAACTATGTTCTCTAAATTTGTGAGTTAAGACAGGTCACCAAAAGGTAATCCCCACATTCCTGGTAGAAGGATAGAAGATATGGTCATGCACAAATTGAGTAATATATGGTTCACAATGAAAAGCCATTTACAGTCTGAGCAAAATGCTAATTGACAGATTATGAGGACTGAAGGGAAAAAAAAAACAGCAGAACTTATCCTGTTTCAGAAGAAGACAATTGACTTTTTAAAGTATATCTGGGATTCAGAGGAACCTCCAGGTATTCCTTCAATCTGTGATAAGAAGCTGCCAATTGGGTTGATCTTATGAGAAGTGATCTCAATCAACCTGGTTGAAAATACCAGGGAAAGAACTTGGGATAAGCTATTTTGTGGGAGATAGGGGAATGCTTCGTTAGTTAAGTGTAGTCTCTAGAAAGTTTTATATGTAACCACTTGTTTCCAATATTCTTAGGCTCTATCATTTGAATCTCTGTTCTTTGATAATAAACTTATTCTTATTATCACTCCTATATATACATGTGTGCATGTGTGTGTGTGTTAAGCAAAGCAGTGATCCTGAGTTTAACCTCACTAGCTAGTGTGTACTATTCCTTTGGGAATAGATGCTCTAAGAGCAATGTGAGTCTTCAGGGGAACAGAGACAGAGCACTCCAGAGGGGCACTTGGAAGACCTGGGGAATGGTATGTGCCTGTTGCTAATCTGTACAGAAAGAGCAAGATCTGAGGAGGCTGGAAGATGTTGCTTGTGCTGCCAGATGATGGTGGTTTGAGGGAGTTTATCCACAGACAAGACTCCACAGCTAAGGGCAGGTTGTGACGAGGTGCCTCACAGCCCTGAGAATTGCCACAGATTACCAATATTTCGACTTTATAGAGATGAGAAAAGTAGTTTTAAATTAATGTGATGCAGCTCTATGATCTCTTCAGCTGGACCGGAGACAAAGTGAGTTACAAAAGAGCATAAGGGCTTGTGAGAAATGGGTGATCATCAGCTCCACAGCATGCACCTCCCTTTTTCCTGAAGGATCTTGGAAATAACTCCCCAGGATTCCTAAGTGGCCAAGGCCCTGTGACACAAGGATGTGGCTGGAATGATGGAGTGAAGGCAAGGCATTTTTTCACAGCATCACCCTCTCTGTACTTGGTGGAGAATATGCAGTGTGAGTTGACACTGAGCCTTGTCAGTATTGCCTTATATTGATTTCTGCCTCTGCATACCAGAATCTCAGTAGAGGGGCTATTTGGGTTGTAGTTGATATCAGTGAATCATTTTGCCATGAAGTATGTGTATGGAGGGGGTGGACAGTGTGAAGAGTTAGTGCAGAGGTGTGGATCTAACATACAAATAACTCAGCCCTCCAGAGATGCCTTCTGACTCGTGGGATTTCCCTGCAGATATCTGTGAATGTGCAGTTGGAGGGGCTAATCCATCTGTAAACGTGTTCCATATCTCTTTAAACAAAACAATGTGAATGTAATAAACTCTAGGATTTGACACTCACATAATTCCATGGCATTTAGGATTTTCCCCCAAGTGCATGATATGGCCAGGATTAGCTGTCAGAACAAACACCCTTGAAGAGTGGTGTGATGAGGGTGTAATATGCAGAGGTGCTGGCAAAAGACTGATCTTCATTTCCTGGTTGCAGTCACCTGACACAATTTAGCATTACAAGAGCTTCCCTCCCACCCTTTACATGGCACTCACAGAAAAATATCACTTAAAATATTTTGTCAAATTTTCATGTACATTTTGAAAGATACCAATCAACTTTAACATAAAGCACTCTAAGAATAACTGACACATTATATTAACTGGCAAATAGTTTGATAAAAAGTAAGCCTGTTTTATGACAGAGACACAAGTGGACAGAGTTAAGGTTGAACTTTGAACCATAATTGCATTTATTGAGGTCTGAGGTTTTATTTTCTGAAATGTAATGTGGTATTCATTTTTTGGAATGGAATGCATATTAATGAATACTCTACACACACACACTCCAATGATTTGAACTATATAGATGAGCTGCACATAGGATATTTAAATTGAAATCTAACATGCAAGACATTTAATTGTTATGGCAAACCATGCAGAAATGAACTACCATTACTTGACAGCATACTGACCTGAAGAAAATTGAACAAGTTATTATTCATTCTGCGTCTGATTTCTTTTGCCTTGGAATCATTTAAACTATTTTTATTCTCCTTTTTAGCTCTTCTGACAAGCTATGTTACATTTTTCACTAATCAATTTAATCACTTATATATAGTATTTTATTTTTAATATAACTTGCTAAGCCTTATGCACCAGATCCTTATCTGTTGTAAATTGGCATAGTTCCATTGACTTCATATTTCTATTAGTTTTCACTTTATAACAATACACAATTTATAAATATTTACTCTAAATTGTTTATGCTGTCCACATATTCACTAATATAAAGCTCTGTATTAAGAGGGACTTTTGCAATATGGACATAAAAAAAAAGACCATGAAACCTCGTTAATTTCAAAAGTCCAGCTTCCACTTTTGGTGATAAAAAGACTGTAGAATCTCAACCTTATTTCAACCATTTTCTGTTCCTATTTACTTCATATACACTTACCAGGACTGAGGACAAATTAAGTCAGGATTTAAAAATCACAGGGAAAGGTTATAAAGTTTCAGAAACCACTATGTGATATCTATAGGTAAATGATGACTTTTTAATGGTGAGTGCTGCATTTCATTCTTACGGGTATATTTTATTTTTCATAGATGTGAAGGCTAGAAGGAACCATGAAGGTATTCTGATCTCCTGCATAAGACACACCATAGCAATTCAATTAAAAAAAAAGAATATTATTATCCCTATTTTACACATGGGAAACTGATTAGAAATTGTATTAGTAAACAGAATAACAACCATATGTCCACAGTAATTATTAAATGGTTTTCATATCTGTCTGCCAAAACTTTTGATGAAAACCACAAATCTAGTTTACACATAGCTGTTAATTCTGTGAAAATGGTTCCCATTTTAGTGTCTGGGAAATGATTGCAAGAAATCCAATTTCCCATTCATAGACCCTGTGGCTTATTCTGTACTTATGCTTCCCATGTTTTAGGAAACTTTTTAAAAAACCATTGATTTAAAATATGTTTTCTGTAAGCACAGTCGTGCCAACTGGCAGTGATGGAATATAACTTAACTAAAAGCTGTGCTTGAACTGAGTTTTACCTGTGTAAGGAGTACAGAACAGGACCTATAGAACCCACTTTCAGTGTTGCCCAAGTAACTTGCTTAGGATACAAAGAGATCAACAAGGACCTGATAATAACAAAAACCATACAGACAGTATAACTCCTAATAATTCAGCTTCCAACCAGTAGATGGCACTGCCAAAATGAAAACAAAAAAAACACGTCCTGACCGAGATTCTGATGCCTTTGCTCACATGGAATAGAAATTGTCTATATGAGTTGTGCCATTGAAATGAATGGGATTATTCGAAGTGAGTACAGCAAAAAGAATCGGGCCCTATATTATTCACTGCCACTTGGCAGTCAAATAGGGTGACCAGACAGCAAATGTGAAAAATCGGGACAGGTAATAGGAGCCTATATAAGAAAAAGACCCAAAAATCATGACCGTCCCTATAAAATCAGGACATCTGGTCACCTTACAGTCAAACCACTAGTTTCAAGCCAAGGAACCCATACTACATTGCAGGATTCCATCAGAAATAAATACAGCTGATATAAAGTCCTTGCTCTAATACACTTTATGAACTTGCCTGAAACATCTTAGATTTTATATCATAGTCTGCATCTCACATTCGGAGTGACTTAGCACATTTTTTTAAGATACACATGTTGTATGTTTCTATCGGACATATTGAAGAGGAGATGAAAAAATGAAAGCCCAACTCTTCAGAAAAAAACAAAAAATGTTAGAGGTAAGAATGAAAAAGTTACTTCTTTTTGCAGGTGTATCAGCTGTGATATGTATGCCTTTGGCAACATCACAGAATTTCTATAATTCACTTTTTACTGAGGGGGAAACATCAATTATGGAAAAGCCATGATGCTGCCCAAGGGGAATTCTGAGTTGTGTTCTGAATTCTGCCTCCGGTTCCTAACTCAGGTTCTTGGTACTGGACAACACTCTCTCCTTTCTCTTTATCCATTTCTTTATTTTGTGATAAAAACACTAGAGTCATTTGCAGTTAATTTCAATAAACCTCATTGGTTAAAGATCCTCTAACCAATATAGATAGGCTGGATTAATTACATGGGTTTGTGTTGACCATTTCATGTGGTCTAGCAATCTGAGGCTGAGAAATCTTATTTTTACAAAGAAAACGGGGCATGAGAGAATATATTCCAGACATTCAAAAGTTTTCTCAACAAACTCATCAGACGAAAGCCTTCTAATTCCTATCTTTCAAGTCATACACTAGATTCCATTGTGACATTTTTTGTCATATTGGCATTCTGCTAGATTTAAGCTGATAAAACACTTCCCTGTGATTTGCTGTCTACTGGAGAAATCCCACTGAAAACCTTTTTTGAGTTCACTTTAGTACTTTTCTTAGTTATTTCGTAATGCAGTGATTATTTTACAACATGTTAACAGAAGTGAAAACTAGTTTATAAATATAACAGGTGTTTTCATTTTCATTTTTGGAGAAACTTCTCTCAAGGGTTTTAGACTTCTGAAAGTACAGCATGGATAGGAGAATAGCATGGATTTTTATTTTTTCTCTATTGACATGTTTAACACACAATTAGATCTGGTTGGAAATTTTCTGAAGGAAGTTCTTTTCTTCTGGAAAACACTTAAAAAAATAGAAATCTCCAATTTCCCCATTAAATGAAAATTCCTGTTCCTATCCAGCAATATAGACAGGCAACACCGTTTGTTTTGAGGGGATTTTTCTCAAAACACAGAAATTGTTTCAATTTCAATTTTTGTTTTATGGCAAGATGACCAATTTATTACGTTGCGAGTATTTGCTTCTGCATTTAGATTTTTCTTTTGTATATAACTTAGAAAAGACACCCACATTCTTTAGAAGAATTTTAATGATAAATAACAAAAATCCATATGAATTTCCTCCCTAATTAAATATAGCTCTATTAATAATAATATTTACCTACTTCACAGAGTATTGGAAGGCTTAATTAACTGTGCAAAAAGCACTTTGAGATCCTCAAATGGAAGATATGGTAGAGCTTCAAAATATTGCATTAGAAATTAGGAAGAGTGGTTAAAAGTAGATTGAAACAGGAGGGGGAGTTATCACCATTTGGTCAATGGCAGACACACCTTATTGTCTCTCTAAGGTATTTATACAAGCCCCATGATACCTGAGTACTTAACTATATTTAGCGATTGTAGTCTCACAGTACCACCAATGAGCTAAGGGAGTACAATTATCCACATTTTATAGGCACAGAGACTACAGGACTTGCACAAGGTCACACAAGAAGTCTGTGGTAGAGAACAGAATGGAACTTGGTTCACCAGAGTAGCAGGCTAAGACTTTAACTACAAAACCAGTCTTCCTCCTTGCACTTGTGGCAGAGGGCTTCTTCAAACCAGAAAGAGTAGATGAAATCTCTTCTCCTTTTGAGGGTGCTGTTTCCATCACCCTCCCCCACCAATGTGATCCCCCTTACTTCAGTCCTTACTGAGGAACAACTTCAAAATCCCATGATATGGCCAGTTGATCTAAAAGAGAATTGATGTTAGCTACAGTACTGTGATATAAAGGTTTATGTAGACGAAGGGCTTGTAACTGCCTGCTGTGGCATTCCATCCTGTAGAGGGCAATGGTCCACAGCAACACCGGCTATTATGTACATTTCAATGTGCATGGCACACAATTGCGAGATGACTGCTGTCAAAGTGATCATAAGTTCGCCTATATGGCACCATCTAACTGACTACACTAAAAAAGGACAAATTAAATTTGGTGTAAATTCACCGAAGTCAGTAGAGTTATGCTAGAAGTTTAAGTTGGTCTATTGCATGTATGTTTTATGTTTATTACCGGTCAATCCAAATTATCTAAACAAAATAAAATATTCTCTCTGTTTTATTTACCAGCTTGTCACTCTGGTCTTTTTGGCACGTGCATGTCTGTTGCCATCTGACTCTCACTTCCTTTCGGCATCTTATTGCTCAAGCAGGCGTGCAATTAATCCCATTACAAACTAATGGATTTACATGGGGATTACATTAAACTGTTTTGGTGAAGCAATAGCTGTGAAACAATGCACTTCTCTTGGCAGAAATGTTCAGTAACCTGCCATTTCCATGTCCCTCTCCTATGAATACAAATAATTTACTAACTAAAGTAGAAGCATCCTCAGCTCTTGGCCTCTCCACTGGAGCAATCATAAAAGAGTAGTGGAAATCAGTGTGGTTTTGAAGTTTATTAATAAATAGAATTTGGTTATGCATTACTTTAGACAAGCAAGTCTAGTTTTGTTTTTTTTTAATATGGAAAGCACAGAAGGGTTATTTAAACATTTCATGAAGAGAGCTTGTGATAGAGTGTAATCTAAGTCCAGACAGACTTCCTACAAGCTTAATCTTACGTAGTGCATGGAGCAGTTGTGGGACCAGGAAACAAACGCAATTATTTCCATTCCTGTTCTAAATCTACTACTGATTAGTGACCCAGTTTTCAAGAAGAGAGGTTTTCTGATTACCTGACAGGCACTCATATCTGTATGAAAAGAATTTAATCTTCCATGCACAGCTACAACACGGCAAACAAATGCTACTGGTGTGAAAGCTGTGCTTTTGGTCTCTCAGCCTGCATGAACAACGATTAGCAGAGAGCTGATTTTTATATGTACAAGATTTCCAGATAAGAATATTCAAAAGCCATAGCGGCTATGTGAGCATGTGATTCAAACACAAATCATGTGGGTCCTGTCACGAATACAGCAAGAAAGCAGTATATTTCATGGGTAGTACCAGTGAAGAGACACGCAATGCTCAGTGGATAAAAGGCTTGTAGTCCCAGCTGGGAAAATAGTTCCATTATCTCCCAGCTGCATAGACATTCCATACGGCTTGGTTCTGCCTGGATGAACAGTGTGGCTTGCTGAGAGCTTGAAACAGTTCTGCAGAAAATTGTAGAGATCCTGAGACATTTCACTCTTAAGATCTGTAAGTACAAAATTGTGGTGTCTACTGCAATGTGAATAATGCTGGGGAAGGTGCATTTTCTCTTTCTTTTGGTGATTTTCATTAGCATAAGAGGTAGAGAATGTAGAAAGCAACAAATCACTGTTTTATTTATGCTGTGTTTCGATGAATAACTGATCCTCAAAATGTATTTATTCTTTGCTAAGGAAAAATATATATTGAATTTGTATTCAAGGATAAAACATAATAGAAGACTGTGCTGCTATAAAGACACTACAGGTATATTTTTGAGTGTTTCACTAGCTGTGTGTTGCAGTAAAACTAATGGGCAACACAGAGAATGACAGTGCTAATTTTGGCACTTTCATGTGACTAGATACTGCATATGAAAAGGTAGAGAAGGTAACAGGCTACTCATCTCATTTTCTAAAAGCTGAAGGTTTAAAAGCAATAAACATACGTCTTCAGATGATTTAAGGGAGGCTTTAGATGAAAGTTTCCCCTTTTGTTTATTTAAATGGAGCGAACAAAACAAATGAAACAAACCAAAAAATCCAAACAAATGAGGTGATAACGTATATTGAACTTGATGTTTTCATCCAAAGATTTATGAATGAGTTGCAAGTTTGATTCCGTCAGTTACTTATACGGTATGTTTCAGCTTTAAAGGAACTGCAATACTTTATTAAAAGTTTTGGAAGTTTGTGGGTCCAGAGACAAACAATAGGAACTGTACGATGATCATTCAGTTGTGCTTTATGTCATGGTATATTTCCATTGTGCTTTTTGGAGAACTGTTTTGTTGCAGACATTTGTTGCATTTTTAAAGGGACTCTTCTTATATTACTGATATATTGAGCATCCATGCTAGGAATTTCTTACAGCACTCACAGAATAATTACACTTGTAAAATAATAGGACTGTTTAGATAATAGTCTATTCACCTCTTTGTACTTTTTTTGCAGTAATTTATAGGTACATATTATAAGATGAATGCAGAATAGTTACTTCTAAATCACCTTTATTTTTTTCTGAAGGCAGAAATAAAACAACTTGCTTCCTCTTCAAATATCTTGAAAGTCCTGTAAGACTTATGTGGGAAAAGAAAATTGAACCTTACAGTACTTGCAATTCTGAGCACCACAGCAACACAAATAATATATCTTCATCAGCAAACCTTTTCCTTGGGTCTTCAGGGGTATTGAGTCAGTGTTTTGTGTTTCTTGTGTCTCTGCTTCAAAGGTACGATCACACAACAAGTCTCAAATTCTTATCTATGTGATGCTGGTGACTACTATATATCAGATTGTGCAAAAAAAAATAATAAAATACACCCATACATAGAGCAATCTTCTTAAAATGCTAGTGAGATACTCGTATTTGGGGGGGTTATTTTTAGTAACTAGTACAGTCTTTCAACTCAAGAATAAATCTGTAAATAATGCAAAACAACTTTGGCACTTTAAATCAAACTAGAGATATACTTTTCTTTTTTTGTTTCCAGCTTTGCAACCGTGATTAAGGAGGCTAGCTGTGAATTATGGGATTTCCTAAAACCAATTTCTTTCAGTATAGGTAAATATTGTAATGATCACTGTAGTCAGCAGCAGCAACAACTGTATCTTAGTGCTAAATTGTTGTCTTCTTTTGATTTTATGTAATGTCTGATTGGGAAGGCAGAAGTTGTAGGAAATTTAGTTCTGCCTCTGTGTGCTGGAGTTGTTACTTACAGTGTTCCAAGAAATCCATTGATTTCTATATGCAAGTATTACAACATTTTCTACTACCAAAAGAAAATTGTAACAAGGCCCTGGCATCAGAAAGGGGGCAGAGTTCAGAGTGTGTGTTTGTTTTGTGTGTCTATGAAGCAGTACCATATATTTTGTTTTGTATTTTAACAGAAATTATTCTTTAAAAGCATGTATATCTATCTATACACCAATGCTTCTAAATTTCTTTCTAAGATTTTGCAGTAACTCTGTATTTACTTCATGTTACTACAAAACAACCCAGTTTTGTGTTCCATTATTTAAATTATCCACTGAGTTTATAAAAGATACTCATCACAGATGCTCTCCCAATTGCCCTCACAGTGCGGTCAGATTAATGCAGTTTATTCTTCTAATCCAAAGAACACTCAAGATAATTAAAATTAGGCTTTCCCTAGCTCTGAGTCGGGGCTCCAAATGCTTTCCTTTCTTTCCCAACTCAATGGGTGCAGACAGACCCTTCTTAGTGATATGTTCCTTTGTGACATGCCATTGAGAGATGAATTTCAAGTGAACTCTCTTAAAGAGGATGAATTCAAAAAAGATTGACTCAAAAATTCCCCCTTTTCCTACCAAGGACGTAGTCCAAGAGGATTATATCGACACATTTGGCCAAAATTCTAGCCCAGTTTTCACTGGGCCTTCCATTACTGGTTGTAGGCCTAAACAATTCCAGGTACAATTTTGCACTTACAGTTACATTTACAGTTACTATCCCTTCGTCACCAAAGTATCTGATTTGTGTGTATAATCAGTTATGTAGATGTCCAGGTGACTTTTGCATTTGCAAAATGGCAGACTAGCATTTGATTATCTCTGTGATTTATTCACATTATTTAAACTCTTAATATAAAAATGGGATGTACAGAAAATGCATTTTTTTCCCCCAAAACAGTGTGGGACTGCTTCACACTGTAAAAATCAAAACCCTACCAAAACAAAACACTTCACTGCACACACGGTTCTCTCCCGAGTTGAGCACACATGTGACAGGTGTTAATGAAGCTGCTAAATGTACTATTGGAAAGTCCTCAGATACTGTGGGGATGTGAATGGTATAAGAACCTATATAGAATAGAATAGAATAGAATAGAATAGAATAGAATGCTGGCAAGACACTTTTTTAGAAAAGGGAGCAGTGAAACTTAGACATGCAAAAAGAGGATTCAGAATCTCTCCCTTGAGGTGATGGGAGAGATTAAGGTGCCCATTTTCTTTGTGTTTACCTTCATGCTCCAACTCCATCTCCTCTCTCTGTGAAGCTCCAGCCGGGTTAGTGGACATACCTCTGCCAGGCTATCATCCCATTTACAGTATTTTAGCACAGTGGGTTCCTGCCCTATAGATTAGATACAGTTAAGTAGATTAAAAAGCAGTTTCTCTGCTTTTTCTCCTTAGGACTAAAGGTGTTTTCACCCTTTTGTTCAGGGACTGTAAAATTAATTGCCCCACAATAGTCACATGATAATTAAAGATTCAACACCTCACTTCATTTTTAGTACTTTCCCTTACAAAACTGCTTCTTTGATGCCATTGCAGCAGATAATGATTTCCCAAGATCCCTTTGTCTTCCAGTCCCAAATGTGTCTTTCTCTCTCAAAAGAACGAAGAGGGCAAAACCGTGGGTCACCAGCAAAAAAATAAACATATCTTCCCTGCTTTTCTGTTAATACATTCATGGTCTGCATTCTCTTGACTGTTGCAACTTCAATACGGAAAGAAGACCTCTTTTCAGTACTGCTAGCACCAGCTCTGTGCCCTTTAATCAGGGTTATTTCTCACTGGTAGAATCCCTGGCTTGTTTTCTTTTGCTCCAATTGCATGGGTGCTGCAAATCTCCTGTTGTGTACTTGGGATTTGGCATAAACTGATTGTCCTCTTTTCAGGGCAAATTTACAACATGGCACTGTCTACATTTCCCACTGATGCTAACACCTGTTCATTAGCAGTGCCGGAATCTCTACTGTTTATGGCTGACACCAATGTTTGTAATACCCTGTTGTGAGGTGGGTTACGTGGCACAGTATTAAAATTGCCAGTGATCCATCCATGCTGGAGCCCACAAAATTACTAACGCTGGTGGAGCTGAACCCATGACAGCAACAGTGGGTAGGTAAATTCCTAGTGTAGGCCTATGGCTCAAGTTCTCTTCTGTGTATATGCAATAGTTCCATTTGTCCACCCTGTGCAAAGATAAGCGCGATGTGCAATCAGGTTGCAGGCATTCTGGCATCACTTTCTGCACCTTTTAGGTTTTAGATGTGGTGTAACCTCTTACTTGTGACTAGGAATATATTATCACCCAATTCCCATGTCTAACTTTTTGTCACATACGCAACAATGTGTGTTACATTGACTTTTGCAAGGTATGTGCACTTCCATTCTTTTTTAGGGATGGCATGAAAGCAAGGCTTTAGTATGAATATGGCAGTGATTGATATGTGGTAGGTGCTGTACATAAAGGAAGCAGTAGTCGCTGGCCAGAAGAGTTTAGTCTAATCAAACAAAGACAGAGAATGGGGGCAGGGGAAGAGGTGTGTGTGCTGGTATGTGTGGAGGGGAAGTACAGAGACATAAATAACATATCCATGCAGAAGTATCTGGGTGACCATAGAGATGGGTGGCTTGTTCATTGCTCACTGCTGTCCTGGAGCAGGTCTTGGTAGGGTCTGTCTCCTCTCCCCTGCTGTCCTAGCATGCTCTCACTGCTGTGCCCCATTACAGATCTCAGCTCTGGCTGAAGATTCTTCCAGTGGAGTCTTGGTGCAGGGGCAGAGAGGCTCTGGTCTGTAGAATATCACATTGCGGAGCAGAGAAGTTCTGGGAGCAGTACCCCACTCTAACCCACTGCTGCTCCTACTCTTCCCACACAGCGCCTGTGCTCCTGTGGGCTTTCAGGGGAGATTGTATTTGCTGAGTTTTTCTGATGATCCATCTAAAACTGTTCTTTGCTACTGCCCCTGTCAAAGAGCAGGTGCTTAGTGCCAGCCATATGAACAAGTGTAAGCAGACACCCAAACATGCACGTGAATCAGTGGTGGCAGGACTCACCCAACAATTGCCTGTCCTGAGATAAGACAACTTTGGTGATGTGCACATGCCTTCTCTAGCTCTGAGAGGAATTCACTGTCAAAATTTTAAAACAGTCTTATAAGATGGGTTCCTAGCCTACCGGAATCACACAGAATACTGGGGAGGGTTTGGGAATTCAAAGGAATTTACCTGTCCTGTCTCATTCCCCACAGAAACTCCAATGCAATAGGGTAATCTAAGTGTCCTTGGTCTGTCAAAGCTTTGAGCCAGATTCTGGTTGGTCCCTGAATGGGTGTGCTGAAGAAGGCACAAATGTTTTTTACTCTCACACAAAGGGGCCACCCATGGTTACATCAATTCTCTTAAGTACAAGGACAGTTCCCTGCTAGCACACCTGAGGTGCTAGCTCCCTCCGAGACAGCAGGGAGAAAGCTGAGCCATGGCTCTTTTTCTCACAGAGCCTAAATAGCTGGCTTATTGTGAAAGGGAGATCCCCTTCAGTGATGGTGTAGCAGGCACTTAGTTCTGGGAGGCAGCGTGCAATGCCTCTTGGAACTCACATCGGTGCATTGGCCTAATGGACACAATCTGGCCTTTTGTGGGAATAGCTTTTCAGGTTGTCAAAGTGTGCACTGTGGTCTCTGTGGAGGGTTTTTTCTTTGTTTTGTTGATACAAGTGAGAGGCATGCATGGTACATACTGCAAATGGAGTGTTTGGGGAAGAGAGAGAGATAGTCATTTCCCTCACTTAGATCCTGTAATATGGTTCTAGCCTCTAAAGATGAGACCAAATGAAGGAAGATGGTCAGAAACACAGTCCGTATTATTAAAATTCTTGGCAGCATCCACTGTAAAGTTCTTGTTAAGAGAGATGGAAAATGGCAAAAAGATGAGATAAACAGTGTTATGTCCTTTTCCTCTACACACAATTAATAATACAGGGCAGCTACACAGACACAGTTGGATTCCAAATAACCGAGTTTATTAACTATACACTACACACTATATATGCAAGATCTGGTGTTCTGGCAGGATTTTGACGGATACAGCACTAGAAGATAGGAAGAAGACCCAGTGAAAGGTTTCCAAACTATTTAAAGAGACACCATCCACTTCCTATATAGTACATACTCCTCCCCCTACAGTGTAAAAGAGCATACAAAAATTACAAATATATTACAATCAATAAGATACAGCATGCTACAAACTAAGTCTGAGAGGTGGTTTATGACTTCTCTCTAAATAATGTTTCATAGACATCCCAACAGTATCTGGAGCAGCATCTGTACTTTCTGGTGTAGCTGTATCAGCGCTATCTTCCTCCTCAACAGTGTTACTTGTTGTAGAAACAGGGACGTGAAGCTCACTGGTACTATTGTCACAAGTCATTGTCTGTGTCTGTATTGTAGGCTCAGTATTTTCAACAGACATCACTGGTATAAAGCCTCTTGCTGAATGAGTGCTCAAAATAGGGTGACCAGATAGCAAGTGTAAAAAATTGGGACGGAGGTGAGGGATAATAGGTACCTATATAAAAAAAAGCCCCCAAAATCAAGACTGTCCCTACACAATTGAGACATCTCAAAAGCTGGTTTACCGGTCTTTTCCATGACATGTTTGGTGCTTTTTCTGGGTTGATTCAGATGTGGGCCATAAAATAACAGCACAAAGATGAGTAAATATTAAACTTGTTTAAAGGCTCATCTCACTTAATTCTCAAAGAATAACAGTTGATGTACCACCTGGGTTAGGACTGAAGACATATCTAGCCAGTAGCTAGTTTAAAAAGATGTGTGCTGCACACAGTTACATACAGGGAGCACAGAGAGCATGGCAAGAGATTCTAGGATGTCTTCCAAAGGTCTAAGCTATTTGGGAGGAGAATACTATATTCAGTTAGAAAAAATAATATTTCTAATGTCTCATTACCTCCCATCTCCACCTACCCCGCAACCTATTTACCTTAACAGATAAGTACATGCTGAACATTCAAATGGAAAATTATGGAGTGGTCAAAGTAGAACAACTACAGGATGGGCCAGTTCTATAGCTGGAGTTAAAAAGCCCATAAAATACGGACAATTATTGAAACATATGATTTAAATCAAGCCATAAAATATTATTCAGTAAAAACTATTTAAGAAACGGCAGCTAAGTTTTTAGTAACAAAAACATCCACTTAGATGCAGGACCTTAATTTTAGCAAGCAATGTCTGGTGAGTCAAGGTCTAAGTTAGGTCTCAATATGCATTTGAACATTAAAGGCTTAAGACAATACCATTGATATTAGTTCTGCTCTTGAGATATTTCAGCCATTAGCTCTCTGGGGGATTCCAAGTGGTAAAGTTATGTTATTAAAGGTGTTGGATAATGGATGATGCTTAAATTTGGATTTAGGATCTGGAAGAACAAAATGGAATATTTAGGCAAGAAACACCTAATAATGTACTTCAGTTAGTAACTGGTAAACAGAAATTACCTATATAGAATATAAACTGAGGAAAGATAGCATAGCTACTGATTCAGGTCAAATTTAAACAGTCGTTATTGATATTTATTATTTGTAGTATCAGAGCACCTATGAGTCCTAGTCATAGACCAGAATCACATTGTGCTTGGTGCTATACAAACACAGAACCAAAAGATAAAGTGTAAAGATAAATCTTTTGGGTTAGGAACTAAGTATGAGAAAAGAAAGAACAGATGGATACAAAGAGGTAGGGGTACATGGTGTAGCAATGAGACAATATTGTCTAATCAGACAAGACAGAACAGTTAGAATGCAGAAGTAGAGTGAATAATTTAACAGTGGCAAAGGTCTTGTTAATCCACAATTACTTTATTTTACTGTGTTTTGTTTTTTGGGTGGTGGGTTTACTTCATTGGGATTAAGCTAAACAGAAAGAAAATAGAAGGGAGATGGAGTGCAGGGGAGGAGAGAGTAGAAGGGACATGTTTGGAGTGAAGCTTAGTTTGAAGAGACTGTGAGGAGGTTGGATCAAACAGCTAATCAGTGGATGGCAGAGAAAGTCAGAGAACTTTCTACAGTTTTGACTGGACTGTCTAAGGGTCCCTATTTTGGCTGCTTCTGTCTCTACCAGCTCATGTCTCTGAATGGCTGTTAGGGTAACCAGAGAGAAAGTGTGAAAAATCAGGAGAGGGGTAGAGGGTAATAGATGTCTATATAAGACAAAGCCCCAAATACCCTATAAAATCAGGACTTCTGGACACCCTGCTGATTGTTCTCTGCAGTTTTGCCACAACACCACAAGGTAATGCGAAGAGGAGGCAGCCTCTGGGTCTTAGTGCCCCAGAGTATGTGTGGGGAATCTACCCTGCACAGTTCTGGGTTCAGGAGACTGGGTTCAGGAGCAGAGGCCCCAGCTGGTCACCATCAATCATACCCCTTCTCGTCAGTGCAGCCAACCCTGCTTTCACTGCTTCTTGTCCTACCAGCTGTAGTCTCCGGCATTCTACTGTGTACAATGGATTTACAGAGAATAGAGGGATATTAAACTAGTCAGCAAAGTTAATTCTAATGCTATGTCTGGTCAAGTAATCCCTAAATGGGCATTTTGTTAGTCATATGCAGTTGTTTGAGTATAGCAGAGCAATCAGTGCATTCGTAGAAAAATACTTATGCAACAGAGAAACGTCACCCTGATAATAAAGGGAGTTGCTGTCAATTGTGTTTGATTGTCTTAAGAGCCATAAAAACACAATGTAAGAGAAAAAACCTACACACAAGGTTCTCAAAAGTTTATTTTTAAGCAAGTGTCTTCAGTACCTAGAATCCAAAGCATGATGTTGAAGCTTCAACAATAAGAATACACTGGGGACTGTAATATGGGTAAGGGACTACATGTACGTAAACTAGATGGAGACGAACTGAAAAACCCATTGCAGCAGCTGGGAAGAAGGAAAAACAACTAGCACTATGTGACCTAACAGTTCTCAGCAGACCATCAACATGTGCTCCCAGGACCATGAGAGTCCCATTGGCCACAAAACTGCTGTCCTCCACAGTGACATTCCAAATAAAGTTAATTCAACCACAGTCAGAAGGAAAAGCCTACATTTACAAGATGATGGAGCAAAAATACAAAAAGCTCATAGAGATGTTAGTCACTAGATGAATTTCCTAAATGTCCTGCAAAAAAATTACATAATACATCATTTCAAAGTAAGAAAAAAAGAATACTTTTCAAATTTTAGAAGTGCATATCAAATAAGCATAAACTGGAGTCATTTGAGGTAATGACTGAGGTCTAAGTACTGTCGGTGACCTCAGAACTGATCAAGATGCTAAAAGAAATTTAAATAGAAGTGACACAAATAAAAAACATTGGAAGACTCAGGATCCTCATTAGATACAGGCCTCCAGGAACAAAATACTAAATCCCTTTGTAAGACCTGATGTCTAGAACTCAGGCCTGCCGACAGCACTATAATGTCACTCGGTAGCAGTTGTATCACACTTGCACATGGCCTGCTGAGGGTTTGACAGACAGCACTGCCTCTAGGGGTTTGACAGACAGCAGCCTCATTGCACCTGATTGGATCCCTATTCTACATAAACCCAAGGTGGATTCCAGGAAGTGTCCAGGCAATAGTGTGGCTCTTCTGTTGTTGCCATGCTCATTTATGCTCCCTGCTCCTGAACTTCTGATTCTGACCTTGGACCTGGACTCCTGACTCAAACTTGGACCTTTGGTATTGACCCTGGCCGGGAACCTGACTATGAACTGGTCCCCAGCCTCAGGTTTGCCCTTGGTCCTGACTGCCCTTGTTGGGATCATGACACCATTGCTCATCATAAGAAGAGTAGGTTAAAAAATGGGAACTTTTTCATGAGAATTTACAGACATACACACACACACACACCCCCTACTTCTTTTTCATTAGAATTTTTGTCAAAAATTGATTTAAAAAACGAAAATTCAGCTCTGTCAGGAGAGCAACTCCTCTAAGAATAAGTTCACCACCACTTATAACCTTAGTAGCCTTTCCCACCTCATTCTTCAAGAGTCATCTTTTCTTTACATGTATTTGTTTATTTAAGGCCAGATTCTGCCCAGCCCAAAAAGAGTGTGTGTGTGTGTGTGTGTGTGTGTGTGTGTGTGTGTGTGTGTGTGTGTGTGTGTGTGTGTGTAAAGGCGTAGGGTGTCAAGTACCCCATTCCCTGTACCACATAAGCAGAATTATTGCATGTGTTCTTAGAGATTCATCCATTTTACTCCATTCATACTCCTCAAGAATCATAGAGAGCCACAAAAAAATGGGGAGGAGACAAGGTGTTTTCTTTTTTCCTCCCCCTATTCTATGTCCAGTCCTCATGCATAGGAAAATGAGCTTTACCTCACAACAGGGTATAGTAATCTGGATGCACTTGGGAACTCTCTTCCCTAAGACTGTATTCTTCCCATTGGCATCTCGCTCTATACAAGGGAATGCCTAAATGCCACAATCTAATTCCTTATTTATTTAGATTTTGTATGTTATGCTTGTTTTAACTTTAAGAGCTGGTAAGTTTCCTTTCTCGAGTTGAATTCTTTTTTTCAGCAGGGGACTGTAAGATTTTTTCCTGTTCGGATAGTGAAATGTGATATTTCAAATGAGTGAGGTATTGGACCTAACAAGAAATTAACAAGAGGCAATGCAGAGGGCAGCAGAAGGTAAATCTAGAATCCCAGGGTCTGACAGTGGCAGTAGTAATAGACTGCATCCAGCTTAGTGGCATCAAGGTAGCTTTATAGTTCTCTGTAAGAGTTAATAATGCCAGACAGGTAGCACTCAGGGCTGGCTCCAGGGTTTTTGCCGCCCCAAGCGCCTGCTTGCTGAGCTGGTCCCTAGAATCAGCCCTGGTAGCACTGCATCTTACACCACTGGGAAACAGTAACAGAACTCCCTATCTTGCGTACCAGTAGAAGACATCTTGGGTGAATCATGGACTTGAACTTGCCCAAGTCCAACCCCAGAGCCCTACTGCAGTTTCCTCAAAGTGTGTAGTAGCAGTAATAATAATAGATAAAGAAGTGACAACAGTCATTGATCTAAAAGCTGTGCCACTGTCAAGCAGAGCTGTATTTGCTGCCTTCCAGCCACTCCTATAATATAGCAAGATCACTGTTGAAAGGATGCCCAGATCTATCCACAGATCTTAATTTTGGAACTGAGCCTTCAATAGCTCCTCCAGACTTGTGCGAAGATTCCAAAAGTACCATTCCTCCCAGCCAAACCCCTCCAGAAGCAGGGTTACAGTTATTGGCAGAGATGACAACAGCACAGAATTACTGTTGTTGTTCCATCTGTTACAGAGAGAGGGGGAAAATCTGGAACCTAGAATTTTGAACTATTGAAAAGACCCACAAAAAAGTGTCCAGTATGAAATCCACATGCATTTCAGCAGCACAAATACCTTTTCCAAAGGCCTCTCATAGCTCACTGATAACCACTGTATTAACTTTATTTTACTGTCTTAATTCAATTTCAGTGGTTTTAATACACATTTTTAATGTTTAGTTATTTCGCGTTAACTTTAGTGGCTGCATAAGGGAGAAGTGGTGGATGTGGTATACCTAAACTTTAGTAAGGCATTTGATACGGTCTCGCATGATATTCTTATCGATAAACTAGGCAAATACAACTTAGATGGGGCTGCTATAAGGTGGGTGCATAACTCGCTGGATAACCGTACTCAGAGAAAAAAGAACAAGAGTACTTGTTCCCAATCCTGCTGGAACAGTATAACAAGTGGGGTTCTGCAGGTGTTAGTTTTGGGACTGGCTCTGTTCAATATCTTCAATGACTTAGATATTGGCATAGAAAGTACGCTTATTAAGTTTGCAGATGATACCAAACTGAGAGGCATTGCAACTGCTTTGGAGGACAGGGTCATAATTCAAAATGATCTGGACAAATTGGAGAAATGGTCTGAGGTAAACAGGATGAAGTTTAACAAAGACAAATGCAAAGTGCTCCACTTAGGAAGGAACAATCAGTTTCACACATACAAAATGGGAAGAGACTATCTGGAAGGAGTACAGCAAGAAAGGAATCCAATGGATTATAGCTGGACTACAGCTAAATAGAGTCAACAGTGTTGATGCTGTTGCAAAAATTCTGTGATTCTAGAATTATTAATAGGTTGTTGTGAGCAAGCCACGAGAAGTCATTCTTCCACTCTAATCTGCAGGTTAGGCTCAACTGGAGTAATTGGTGTCCAGTCTGGGCACCCCACGCATTCAGAAGAGTGTGAGGAGAAATTGGAGAGGGTCCAGAGAAGAGCAACAAGAATGATTACAGGTCTTGAGAACATGGCCTTGTCAGTAAGGATGGCTGAGAAGATTAGGTTTGTTTAGTTTGAAAAGAGAAGGACCTGAGAGGGGACATGATAGCTGTTTTTCAAGGTAATGCTAAAAGGTAGTCCATTAAGGAGGAGGGAGAAACTTGTTCACTTAAGCTCTAAGGACTGACAAGAAGCAAGGGTTTTAGACTCGCAGCAAGGGCAAGGTTTAGGTTGGACATTGGGAAAAGTCCTAACTCGTCAGGGGTGTTTAAACACTGGAATAAACGCCTAGGGAAGGTTGTGGAGTTCCATCTTGGAGATATTTAGAGTAGGTTAGATAAATGTCTATCAGGGATGGTCTAGAAGTATTTGGTCCTGCATGAGGGCAGGAACTGACATTGATGACCTCTCGAGGGCTCCCAGTCTAATCTATGGATCTATGTCTCTATGTCTTAATGGTCTGTTACAATTAATATCTTTTGCACATTATGAATGATTTACTAACCAATTACCTAACATGGTCATAACTAGAATATTGATTTTTAAGGCTATTTTATAATTTACGTATCTGGCCTATGATTCGGCCACACTGGACATCCCTGTGAAGGATGAATGCCAACAGTCAGATATTAGGATGGCAAATATCACCAACCTGTAGGAGAACACTTTCAGGCCTCCCTGGCCACCAATAGCAGATGTAACAAGGTAGCCATCCTGCAGCACAAAACTTCAGGCCAAATTAAGAGAAACTGCTGAGCTCCAGTTTATTCTGCAAATTGTGGACACATTCGATCAGGAATTAAACAAAGCGTTAATGCTAGGCTCGCAACTACAAAAGGCAGTTTCTACTCCTTTGGGTGTTCACGATCAAACTGCTAGAGAGAGGGCCTCAGCCTCTCTGGATTGAACTATTTATTATCTACAGCACTGATTCTGCTGCATATTATATAACCTGCCGCTGGAAAATTTCCATTACATGTGTCTGATGAAGTAAGTATTCACCCACAAAAGCTATGTCCAATACTTCTGTTAGTCTTTAAGGTTGCCATAAGCCACTCTTTGTTGCTTATTTACATATCCAAGATTAACATGGCTAACCCTCTCGATAATTGGACCTAGCTGATTGAATTTTATGCCACTTTATAAGAAATAGAAGAACATAAGTACAATTATGCATTTGAAATTGTTATTGAATATTGTAATCTCTCTCTTCATATTTACTCATAGGTTATGTCTTCTAGACCTTTAATCATTTTTGTTGCTTTCCTCTGGACTTCCTGCAATTTGTCCTCATCTTTTCCAGGATGATGCCCAGAACTGGATGCAGTAGTCCAGTCAAGCCCTTGTCATTGTTGAGTAGAGTGGAAGAATTATTTCTCATGTTGTGCTTACAGCACTCTTGCTAATGAATCCCAGAATGCTGTTTTGTTTTGTTTTTTGCAACAGTTTTACATTGTCAACCCATATTTATTCTATGATCCACTATAATCCCCCAGGTCCTTTTCTGCAGTACTCCTTCCTAGGCAGTCATATCCTACTTTATATTTGTGCAATTGATTAGTCCTTCCTAAGTGTAGGTCTTTAAATTTGTCCTTATTGAATTTCATCCTGTTTATTTCAGACCCTTTCTCCAGTTCAAGATGATTTTGAGTTGTAATCCTGTCCTCTAAAATGCATGCAATCCCTCTCTGTTTGGTATTCTTCACAAACTTCACAAATGTACTTTGTATGCCATTATCTGAATCATTTATGGAAATATTGACTAGAACTGAACCCAGGACAGATCTCTGCAGGATCGCACTCAATATGCCTTTCTAGTTTGACTGTGAACCGTTGATAACTACTTTGAGTACAGTTTTCTAGACAGTTGTGCACCTACATTATAGCAGGAAGCAACAAAGAGTCCTGTGGCACCTTAAAGACTAATAGATGTATTGGAGCGTAAGCTTGTGGGTGAATACCCACTTCGTCAGACACACGTAATGGAAATTACACGGACATCAGGATTAAACAAAGACTGTGAATGGCTTGTTTCTCCTCCCTTGGTGTTCACACCTCAACTGCTAGAAGAGGGCCTCACCCTCCCTGATTGGACTAACCTCATTATCTCCAGACTGATTCTTGCCTGCATATTTATACCTGCCTCTGGAAATTTCCATTACATGTGTCTGATGAAGTGAGTATTCACCCACAAAAGCTTATGTTCCAATACTTCTGTTAGTCTTTAAGGTGCCATAGCACTCTTTGTTGCTTTTTACAGATCCAGATTAACATGGCTAACCCTCTGATACTTGGCCTACTGATTGAATTTTATGCCATTTATAAGAAAATAGAGAACACTAAGTACAATTAATGCATTTGAAATTGTTATTGATATGTTGCATTCTCTGATGCATTGTAAACAGTTAAAAATTAGTAAAATATTTGTGCATTAACTATGATAAATAAAAGTTTCTCTATGTAAAGTAATTAACTGGCTCATGTATGTAGGCATCATTGCCTTCCACTGGCTAGAATCACAATGGTGAATATTAGTAGTTGTTTAGATTAACATATATACATAAAAAGCAGTTATCATGGGCTCTCCAGCCCCTTCCAGATAATTAAAGATAGAAACACATTTACACACATACACCACTACTAAACCAAACGGCCTTTCTCTGCACTAAGACTTTCTTCCACTCCCTGTAGAACTCTGCTCTCCCCATCTGCATCCTCCATCTCCACAGCAAAAGTCAGACTTGTGCTCAAGCCCCCAAATGCCCATCCAATAGATAGGATTCTCGATGTTTCTTAGAGTGAATATTTTTGGATTACATCATAGACCCAGGAAAGGGGGAAATTCCAAAACAGAGAGCCCTTAAGTATACTGGCCCAGTCCAGAAAAACACGTATGCAAGTGTTTGTTAAATGTGTGAAGAGTCCCACTGAAATCAATTTGTTTACTCTCATCCTTAAAGCTAGGCACATGATTAAGTGTTTACTTGGGTTGGAGCTCAGAATACTCAGCAGTGCATCTTGGAAGACAGAGCCATATAAACCCTGGGTACTCCAGCTCAAGCATTTCCACTGACCTCAGCTGAGAGACATGGATCTCTCAAAAAGACAGGTCCCAAGCCACTTATGGGTCTATAAAGTAAACCCAATATCTTAACTCTGCCTGAAAACCAACAGGGAGATCAAGCAGATTCCAGAGCACTGGTGCGCTGGCTGAGATATTCTGCTGAATGAATGGAGCACCAGTTTGTTTCTGAGTTGATTTACAGAGTAAATGCCTGCAGAACACACTCCAGTAGTCTAACCTGGAAATGCCCAAGGAGGAGAGTGCCCAAGAGAAAAAGATGTAACCTCCTAATAAGACATCTTGGTGACTCTTGCTACAGGATTGTGTCACAGCAATGTAACAGAATCAGTAGATATTTGTTCCTGCCATATGATAGGGTTATAAGCCGTCTATTTATCTGATGCATATCAGGCAACCAGTGCAGAAAATGAAGAAAAAAAAATAGTCTATTACCAGCATGCCTGTGTGTTGTGCCTTTAGTATATGGCATCAGAAGTAAAAGAAATGTTTGGCAAATATGAAGCCAGCTGAATCTCTCACTAAGAAAAGGGATCCAGGCAAAGAACTAGCACTTCTAAACTTTGCTTGGCAGCAAGTGGTATTGAAGAGAAATCAGAAAGGGTAAGGTGCTCCTCACTGCTGCATATGGCAGGCCCAGAGGCATTGCAAATCTACAGGGCAATCCCATGGGGACAGGAAGGGAACTGCACTCTGCTAGACAAAGTCATTCCCATTTTGCAGAGGACTCTGATACATGTGACAATGTCAGTGGAGAAAGGCACATTGTTGAATAAATGGCATGAAATCAACATAACTACTTCTGAGAATTGGCTTAATCCCTGAAGAGCAAGGTTATACCCCTTCCACTTTTATTTTTTTTTTTTTTTGGTAAGGATTAATTTTTCTAACTCTGTATATATAGATGACAAGGATATTGAACAGGTAATGCTAACAGAAATTTTGGGGAGAGAGATAAAACTTCATGATTCAGGGTTTAAACCTATCTCTGACAATTAGGAATTAGGGGCAGGGTCTTTATTAGGGCAGATTATTCTTCATCTGCCTACTGTGGAGATGTTTTCACCTTCCTTTGGAACTGGCCACTGTTAGTGGGCAGTCATGCCTAATGGTCAAAGGAGTCAGACCTAGGGGTTAGAAGAGGCATCAGTAGCCAGTAATAGGAACCAACAGTCAGAAATGGGTTACCAGGAGTGAGGCAGGGTAGTGGCAGGACTGGGTCCAAGACAGAGGCAGGGGCGAGGAACAAGCAGGCACAGGAGCTGTCACACCCATAAGGATATGCTTTGAGAAGCTACCAAACTGCTGAGTTTAACAGCTGATCTGGTTACTCTTCCCATCAATGAGGTGGTGTAGCAAATCAGGCATCCTGCTACAGCCAACTCATTAGGTTTCCTGGAGACTGGCTGTTCTGCTAGTTCTGATCCCTGACACTGTTGGAGGCAGGAAACTGGATTACAGTGACTCTAGGACTGATCCAGTATGGAAATTCCCATCTTCCTATAAATCAGTAGAAGTTCCTATGATCCCACCAGTTGCATATTTGGGCCATGTATTGACATATATTCAGATTTTGCCTGTGGTGAACATTATTGCCCTAATTTTACAGATAGGGAAAGCAAGGCTAAGAAAGATAATATTATTTACCAGGATTAAAATTATTTGTGTTAGATTAGGTAGAGGTGAAGAGATCTGGGTTTTAATATGGATCTGACATTGACTTGTTCATTGACTTTGAGAAATCTCTGAACACTTCTAAGTCTAACTCTGACTTTCTTTGTAACTAATATCTGTAAAATAAGAACAAAGTATTATTAAAGTCAATAACAAGATCCAGACAGAATCCATGACTTCCTTGTTAATTTAAGACCTGAACCAGAGCACATTGGAATCAATGGGAGTCTTTTCACCAAAATCAATGGACTTTGGATCAGGCTTTCCAGATCCCCAGAATTCATAAATGCAAACTTTCAAGTGAAGGTGTCTGTCTAGTCTTAATATTATTCACTATGAATTTCTGTCCCTCAAAATTGTGAAAAAAAAAACCCTGAATTTTGGAAATAAACTATTGTGCAAAATGAACAGTTTGGACATTTTGATGTTTTTCTTACTCAATTTCTCCCAACTGTATTGATTACATTAATTGTAAACTACTAGCATCCTAAAATGAAAGTGTGACAATTGAGTCTTACAGCTTTCTTTTCCAATCAAAGTCTGGAATGGATGTCACCAAGATAACTCCACCTGGCATAATGCTGTATCTTCTCATTCTTTGATCCCATTCTTTAATCAATTTTTATGTTTTTCTTTGATTGTGCATGAGAACCAGAAAATGTTCCGGCAAGGATAGATGTATTTAACTGCATTGGTAAGAGTTGTTGTTTTTTTAAAATGGGAAAATGAAGAATTGACCACATGTTAAAAAAATCACAATGGAGACTTTTGCTGTTCTTTTATTTTACAATGTCAGAAACGTAATATTTGCTTTTGGGTAAAATTCAAATCAATGCAACCCTCACAACCTAATAACAGGTTATAGATTGTTATCCAGTATATAATTTGTTACACAGTCTATCTATGGCTTCTATTTATTGAGTAATTAAAAGTTTGTTTTTGTAAGGTAGACATTATGTGAGTAGTGCATAACAAGGAATAACCTTTCATACATACTGTGCTATAAATTAAATTACCCTTAAACTAAGTCATTAATCAAGTAGTTGCAGCCTAATGAGACCAAAATAGACAAGAACAGCTTGAAACCTTTCTTCAAGGGACAACTTTGTATTTATAGTATAGCAGCATTTTCCATATACTTTTATAGATTGGTTGGGTGGCTCGCACACATTTTTTTCCCCAAGCTACAGTTACAACACCAGGAAATTTCAGATTTAAATATCTGAAATCATGAGATTAACGATTTTTAAAATCCTAGTGACCAAAATGAAATTGACCAAAATGGACCATGAATTTGGTGGGGCCCTTCATATGAGGGTTATGCTCAAGAGGAAGAATTTTCCATAGGCTAAATTTGTTGGATTTTGGAATGTGTTGCATTCCTAGACCTGTGCATAGCCATTTAGATGCACTGTATGGACTGTATGTCTCTCTTGAGTTTCTTCAGACTTCCCAATTGAGTTCTATGCATCCCTAAATAAAACTGACTAAACCAACAAAACAGATTTTGTGCTCATTTGGAGATGTTTTGTTCATTTCTCATGTGTTTTCTTAAAGATATGTTTGTGACACATATGGTTCATCTCAACCAATGATCTGAATCAGTTTCCAGCCGTTTAGGAAAGAGATATTTTTCATTACTGCATGAAACATGTAACTATAAATCAAATAAGTTATTCACTTCTTATTTCTACCATATATAAAAATCTGTCATGACTCATTTATAAATGACTGAGACACTGCAAGATTATGATTTATTTTCATAGTATAGTATAAACTTTTAAAACCAAATACACTTTCCAAATTGGAAACAAAAAACAAATGAATAATTCTTCAATTATTAAAGAGATGCAGTTTTTTTCTCTCTCTTTTTCTCTTCCCCTCTCCTCCCTTCCGCCTTTTTCCCCCCCCCGCCTCCTGATACAGGGATCATAAGAAGATATGAGAGGGAAATGGTTTCTCCAGTCCAGTAAGAATATTTTGAGATTTACAAAATTTTTCCCATGATGAAAGGGGACAAAAAAGCAAAATCTCAAAATTTTTCATTAGCCAATAATCCAAAACAAACAAACAAACAAATAAATTGTTTGGGTCAATGGAAATGTTTTGTTTCCATTTTTACTTTTTTAAACTTTTTTTTTTAATTTTTAACTATAGTTAAATTTTGAAACAAAAAAGTCATTCAAGCTGAAAAAAAGGAAATTTTAAATAGTTTTGGTATTGCAGAATCTCCATTTTCTGATTGTGATACAGAAAGCCCTTAGCAAAGGGTCTCCTGTTCTTTGGAAACAGCTCTCAGACCTGACAAACTCATAACAGCAAATACGTACATATCTTATAGGATATTTACACATAAAGGGTAACAACATGTAAAGTATCTACAGAAAGCTGGTAATGTGTCAAGATTCAGTATCATTGTGATATGTATGTTCAGGTAATATTTAAGGAATAATGCATTTATATTGAAAATCTGCTTTATGGACTTGGAGTAAACAGTAAAGATTAGTCACCAGGATGTTTCAATAAGGGCCTGTTCTGCAAGGGGGAGTTTCTGTCAATCCACCCTGTCAATGCAAGGCTCAATTGTTTAAACTTGCATAATGCTAAGACTTTGAATGGGAAACCATCAAAGGCAAGGACAAACAGTTGAAACCACTTAAAGGTAAAAAGAAGAAACATTACAACAAGACAAGGATTTAATCTATCTCTGAATAGAAACAAAAGACTATTTTCAGCATAACAGAGTGTGTGTGGAAGGACACTGCACCCATTCATTGAGGAAACCCTTTGAGGAGTGGGATATGAAGGGAGAAATTATTGAATGCTTGGATCCTGGTTTGTCTGAAACCAGATAACTTTTCAAAAGACAGAATTTTGGGTGGGAAATCTACTTTATTGTATAGGAAAGATAATTATTAATAAGTGTGGCCACAGATTCACACTTTGTTTTGTTTTGTGTTGCAACCATGTGTTTCCACCACTATCTTATTCCTAGTTAACTCTTTATATATTAAACCTATTTTTGTGTTATTAAATATGCTCACATATGCTGTGTGATTCACAGGAGCAGTGGTTTAAGGTAAAACTGGTAAATCGGAGTACACTTCACTTTTGTGGGCAGAGGATCTGGAATTTCTCTGTCAGGGGCTAGATATCACAAAAGAATTATTCAAAGATTGAAGTGTGACTACAAGTTAACCTGCAAGGCGAAGTTAGGCCTAACATAGCACAGAGGAGAGTGTTTGAGTGCTTAAGAGCTAGTCGTGTCAAGGAGCTACCATTCTGCTGCCACAGGAAAGACTCCCATTCACTAGAGGCAGGAGGGTAACAAGGAGACTCCAGTCCTGGGTACTCCGAGGACCGTCACACTGGTGAAGAAAATGTCTTTTAGTGAAAAATTTCTGACCAGCTTGATTCAAAATAAACTTTCATCAGCAATGGCTGTACTCTGTAGGACTGTCTTTAAACTGCAATTAAAGATCTATAGAGGGCCAGGTAGGTGAGGTAATGTCTTTTATTTGACCAACTTCTATTGGCGAAAGAAACAAACTTTTGACATACACAGAACTCTTCTTTAGGTCTGGGCTATGTCTCTATAGAGATACACAACTAGAGATACAGGCAAACAGTAAGTGGAATGCTGTTTAATGTCAAGATTAAACTGACTGATGATCCTAATCATTAAAGGCCTGATCCAAATCCCACTAAAGTCAGTGGAAGTCTTTCTACTCATTTGCATGAGCTTTGAATCAGGCTTCATATAGCAAACATTAGTCATTAATTGTTCTATGACTTATGACCCACATAACCTAATTAAGCTTGAGATATTTTGAGCTATGTGGTCTAAGGGGCTTCCTTTTATGTATTGTCTAGAACTGGTCAGAAAATCTGTCTGGGGACTGGTCCTGCTTTAAGCAGGGGGTTGGACTAGATACCTCCTGAGGTCCCTTCCAATCCTGATATTCTACAGATACAATCAAACATGTGGATGACAAGAAACCAAATAGCAGTAAAATCCCAGAAACCAATCTACATTATTAAAAACATAACTCTGATGAAAATAATATTAGTATTAGAAAATGCAGACTCTTTTAATGTGGGGATCCTCCTCAGCTCCTGCTCTTCAAACAAGAATTTAGTGTAGGCTCATTGAGACTGAACTTTATTTTAAGATTAAATAAATTGGATTTAAAATAAACATATTTGAGGTTTATTGATAGGAGGGCTTTACAACTATCTAAAATTGTATGTGTCAACACATCCATGACATTCACACTGTAGCCTGTATGTCTGAGAAAGTGTTTGAAAGCTGATGGACAATGGTTCGGGTATTACACGTTTTCTTTTTCTGTTGCAATTGTGAGAGGTGCCCCATAAAAATATGACAGATAGCTAGATGAACAGTGTTGAGACATAAACACTGTATGTGCATGCTGTATATGCATGTGGAGTGTGCTACATGTCCATAGCTTTACATAGGATAAGGATTTCATCAAGGAAATGCCCATGCCATAATTTGAATTCCATCCTCACCACTTCTCATTGCTGTCTGTTCCTTTCCTTTCCTTTTCATATTTCTACCCTCATTCCTATTCAAATACAGTTAAATGACAGGAAGGCACTATATTGGGCTGATTACTTGCTGGGATGAGTCCTAGGACGTTGGCTACACTTGAGAGTTACAGCGCTGGTGGTGGTTTTACAGCACTGTAATTCACTCTCCGTCCACACTGGCAAGTCACATGCAGCACTGTATCTCCCTGACTACAGTGCTGCTTGTACTCCACCTCGACGAGAGGAATAAAGAGTATAGTGCTGCTGCTGCAGCGTTGGGGTGCCAGTGTAAACAGGGAATAATCTTACTATGCTGTAACTCACCTCCGGAACCTTCCCATAATCTTTTTAAGTGAAGATTACTCTCTTTGTTTTGTTGTGATGCCTCTGTTTGTTTTGTTGTGAACTCTGGGCTCCGGGACCTGCTTATCTAAAAAACAAACACAGCTCCTGTTTGCTGTGAACAAGCAGAGGCAGGGAGCTCCCTTTGGAATGTCCACAGCTAGTATTTGCCTGAAGAGAGGGGAAGGGAGGGGCTTGAGGAGAGAAGCAGCACGGCGGACAGGAGGGACGAGGGATCCATTTCGGAGAAGCTGCTTATCTGGTCTGTGAGGAAAAAAACAAAGAGGGCTATTTGCTTTCAGTGAGTGAGGGGGGTGGAGGAGGGGGTCAGAACTTGCAAGGCAGCTGCTGACACTCTGTTGGCTCCAAAAATCCGCTTTCTCTCTCCCCCACGCTCCCTGTCACACTCCACCTCATCCCCCCCTTTTGAAAAGCACGTTGCAGGCACTTGAATGCTGGGATAGCTGCCCATAATGCACCGCTCCCAATGCCACTGCAGATGCTGCAAATGTGGCCACGACAGTGAGCTGGTAGCTGTCAGTGTGGCCATACTGCAGCGCTTTCCCTACTCAGCTGTATGAAGACAGGTTTAACTCCCAGCGCTGTACAGTGCTATGTAGCATACCCCCCTATTTGATGTGGGGCACTGATCCTGCTCTGGTATGTCAGGGCCGGCACTAGGATTTCTGACGCCCTAGGTGCCGGGACATTTCGCCGCCCCCTGAACGTCAGATTGGCTGTGAATCTCGCGGCCTGCCGGTGGAGCTGCCGCAGGCATCGGCCTTGCAGGCAGGTCTCCACGGAGCCGCGGCTCTCTGACCGGGAGCGCCGGCGCCGGGCTCCGGACGCCGCGGCGGCTCCCTGACCCCGGGAGCGCCGCGCCCGCGCGGTGCTTGACCGCGCGGCGGTCCCTGACCCGGGAGTGCCCGGGCTGCCGGACAGTGCGGGCAGCTCCCTGAACACGGGGACGCCTGGGTTGGGCCGCTGCGGCGGCTTCTGAACCTGGGGTGCCTGGGCTGTTGCTGGCACGCTACCCCGGGGGCGCCCTAAGCTGCCGGGCTGCAGGCAGCTGCTGCCGCCGGCAGCTCAGACTACGCAGCGGCCGCTGCAACCATTTAAAAAATTTGGGGGGGGCGCCGCTTTTTGGTGTTCCCAAATCTTGGCGCCCTAGGCAACCGCCTGGTTCGCCTAAATGGTTGCACCAGCCCTGGGTATAGTATAGTATAATTGTTCTGTATGTTTGCCAAGAGCTTTGAACAGGCATGTTTTAAAATAGCTCAAAATAAAGAAATAAGTGGCTAAAATGGAGGTAGTTATTGATATGTGATTAGTTCACATGCAATCAAAACCTGTCATGAACTGTCCCTAAAGAGCACAATCATTATGGTCTCCCATTGTGCATAGGGGGCAGGATGCAGAGAGATTGCGTATCGGTTCATTGTTTCCTGCGTGCCATGCGTCACTGTTTTGTGGAGACCCCTAATACCTTACAATGGGTGAGGTTGTGCAGGGGCTGTGCCCGGGGAATCTGCAGCTACTTGGATCCCCCAGGCAAACCACATCTCCTCCAGGCAGTATGAAAAATAGCAGCAGCCATAACTATATTATACAATGGCCTGAAGGCAACAACTCTATTCCTTTCCTGACCTCTGCAGAACCTCTTTGTATACTGTATAGATACCCTATCTACCAGTATGTGCTTAATGACTAGCATGTGAGTAGTCTTACTGTTTTTATGGGTGAAGTCACATGACTAACATTAAACACAGTATTATAAATTACTATAATATTAATAGCCACGTTTATTACAGTAGTGCCTAGGGACCAACCAAAAGTGGGGCCTGATTATGCTAGACACTGTAAAAATATGCAGTAGGAGATAGTCCCTGTCCCAAAGAGATTACAATCTAAACAGATGAACACATCGTTAAATGATTTGCTGGATCAAGGCCATGATCCTGCTTCTCTGGCTGTGCACCCACCAGAAAATGATCAATAATGAACTGCCAAACCACACTGTTGTAGGTAATTTGCTTCTTTTGATACAAAATCCAGTTCAACTTTTGCTGGTTGGTTTGTTTTATTTTTATTTATATGCTGCAATACATTTAAACTTTTATAAGCAAATATATGAGATAAGATTTACTGAGTCAGGTGGTTTACTTTATTATGCTCTATCCATATTTGCATTTGCAGAGGTTTAAAAAATGAGGCAACATAAGGAGATATGGGAAATAGCACACTGTCACAGTAATGTCAAAAATTGCCATTTGATTAAGGACATGTAAATATTCACTGTCTTATAATAAGATTGACTTTAACCATATTAAACTCTGCTAAACAATCGAAGGGACATATTTTAAATGATTAAACATTTTTAGTGGGTATGGTATCCAGGAGAAACTAGGTACTTTCTATTTCATTGTCAAAAGACGAAAATTGCTTCTTGATTTAGGGTCCTATAGAACTGTACACAGCTGTGAGTCACTTCAAGAAATCTATAAAACCACTGTTATATGCATGATGGGTAATTGTGACATCGATGGAAGGATTTTGAAACATCTCTTTAGTCTCTGCTGGTACTACATCTGTATGAGCACTGGAGTCCTTTGAAAAGCTTCCTTTTGTTCGAGAATACTAAAAGCTGACAATATATGAAGTGTTTAAGTAATGCTTTTTAGATATAGGAAATTTATAGGTACTTCTGGGAAAGATGTTTCCACTTGGCAAGTGATATGGCCTTGACTCATGTATAAATATTACAGAGCATGCATGAAACTGTATTGAATTTACAGACGTATATTCAGATCCTTGTGGGAATACAACCATAAAGCAGTAGCCTTGGAAGGCACTGGGAAATGTAGGGACAATGGATCTGAGTTCTGGTATGTTTAAAACATTTTGATAACACAAAGAGAATGAGAACATGCATTCACATAGGAGCAATACAATGAACTAGGCAAGCATGAGAAACTGATTTTATTTTGATTATTTAATACCAAATTAATTCTAGATTACATTTGTATCTATTTTATAGTTCTAAAGGATCCTTATGGTCTTTGCAAACTCTAAATAAAATTTTACTCTTAAATCCACTTGGAGGGTTTTGATCCCAATACTCCACTCTCCCTTCCTGATGAAGGAAAAACAGTACATCAGAGTTGAATCCCATGACGAACGTCACTGAGATTTCCCTTCCTTTTTAAAAACAGAATGTTAGAGCTGTGGATCTCAGAAGAAAACTTTGCCTTGAACATTGATTTCATTCCACCCAACCCTGAAATGTTGCCATATATGGTCTTAAAAAGTGGCAGCTGTTTAAACAATGTACAGACAGACCACAAAACTGTTTAGGATAAAAAATATAGAACATTGTAATCACAGGGAGAATTTAACGAGATAGAAGGGACTTACCTAGATTGGATTTGATCAAAACACTGGGTTTAAGAGTCTTTCAAATAGCCAAAGCTTCAGGTAACATCAGTTTAATTTTCCCTTATGTTACTATGGACCTATGAGTCTTGTCAATTTCAATTTGTTTCACTTTTAGTACAAAACTGTTGTGATGGCTTCTTATACATTTCCCAGAACTCTGTTAAATTTGAAGATTCAGTTTAAAAAATCTGCTGACTAGCATTTAGACAGTAGGACTATACACGTGAATAAGTGCTATCTAACATAAGTAAGGCTTGCAGAAAATGGCCTGAGAGAGATAGGTAGATGTTTAGTCTTTTCATGATAGTTTTCCATACTTTAACAGATAGTTTAGTGTTCTGCTATCCCCCTTTCCATTAATCACTATGACTCAGACTACGTATTTTAGTGTATAAAGAGTCTAAATTAAAGTGCTCATTAGATGGATATAAAAAAGGCTTCTCAGAGAAGTGCTGGAACAAGAAAATAGTTTCAAGTTCTACTGCCTTTTGAACGTACAGTTTAAAAGATGAGAAAAGAAAGCAGAAATAAAAAGCAGATTCACTCTCTCAAAGTGTCCTCACAGCATGTTAAGCCATGGGGCCCTTTGGCCTGATGGATGGAGAAAGTGATACCATTTAATTGTAGGGATAGGATTTGTTGGATGGCTGGTAGGAAGGGTCATTGCCCCTTAAGATGCCTCCTCATCCTCTCCCAAGAAGATTATTGGGAGACAAGGTATACTAGCCAGTTTGTCTAGCTCAATCCCCACATAGGTCAGTTTATGGATGGCCTTTCTGTTTTGTTTTCAATACAGAAGGTTTAACCAAAATATTACATATTAATAAATTAATCTCTACATATTAATAAATCCTCAATAATACCATCCTTATTGTTCTTGCCTTGGCTAGATATAAAAGCTTTTTTCCCAAATAAGTGTGTACCAGTTTCTTATCTGCCATAAGTAAGCGTGGCTGCACCAAATTCAAGGAAGCTATGCCAATTTTCACCAGCAGAGGATCTCTCCCATTGCATTTGTTGTCAAAAAAAGTAAAACACCTTCAGAACAATAAGCTCAAGAACACATCACTTTAGTGTAGCCAGGAAGGAAAAAAAACAAACATTCACAAATACTTATTATTATTCAAGCTAAAATTCTGTCTAACATATTCAGAATCTATAGAAATTGTCTGCTGCATACATAGCAGATGCAAATGTATTAATACGCACATCCGTGACTTGGACTGAGTGAAGTATAATTATCAGGAAAGAGAATCAATTAAAACAAATAATCTGTCATGTGCGAAATGGGAGTCCAGTAGTAATGAATATAATAAAATGTATTCATGTTTCTCTCTATCTCCTTTTCTCACTTGTTTGGTGACAGTTGATATAGTCTACTTTCAGAATGCATGAACAGCTCACACGTAGTTTCATGGAAACAGAATGGATTTGGGAAGACATTCATTAATAAACAGACATCAATTAATCTTAGTAATAGAATTACATCATAATTTCTGAGCAGTAGGAAGAAATAGTGGCCTGGTGTGTGAACTGACTTTGAAGAAATAGAATGTGATTTTAAAGTTTTATGTTTAAAAAAAGTATATTTTCTCACAGAGGGAAAGAAATTAGATGTTAGTATTGCGTAAAATTCTGCCAGTGCTCTGTATTCTTTAACCTTCTGCGTTCTTCCAGTTACATTAACACATTTTTCTGAATATGTTCAATAATATGGCATATGGTAACATATGCTTTATTTTATAATCATCCATTTAAAAGGGAATTGCAACATTTTATAATCTACATGTTATAATGTTTGAGCATGCAACTTGCTATAGCGTGCCTGTTAAGAAATCAAACCTGTATGTAACGCCTACTTTGTTACAAGCTATTAAAGTAAGACTTGGCTATGTATCCTTTATTAAACACTAATAAATCATTTATCATTAGAACTCTGGTGGAAAATATCAGCCCTTCTGAGGCCTCTCCTGTAGCCCAGTTTGAGATACTGAAGTCAGAGAGTTTGCAAATTTTGATAAGCACCTGCACATTTCAAACCCTCAGCCCTCACTCATCTGTCTGTCTGACCTGTATTGGTGTGTGCATTATACACACAATTATACAACGTTGCACTAAGTGGTATGCTTTACACATAGCTTGGTATAGGGGTGGAATGGTGCTCCAAGGGAGATGGTCTGCTTGGCCATTGCATCAACCATAAGGAACAATGCAGGTTGTTCCTTGCTGTGCACTCACACTGCTTAACAGGCGGGTGCGAAAGAGGGCAGGGCCAGAGGCTGACTTCCTCCCCAGCTTTGTTCTTCCCCCACTGTCCTAGATGGAGCAATTACTGGGCAGATCCTAGTGACACAGCCTGTTATTGTGATTGGCCCTTGGATGGATTACACAAGGGGTGGGTGGAAAGATCCTGGTACAGGAAACCCGCTCCTTCCTGCACATCAGTACAAAGGCCAATCACAGTTTGGCATTTACCATTTGGGAATATTCAGAATGTAGATATGCCTGAAATTCATGGCCTATGAAAAACAAGAGAAACAAAAAGTTGCGACATTTTGCAAATGTGCATCCCTGCTGTCCCCTTGCTGTCCTTGAGTATTGTGTCATTGGCAATGTGGAGACTGGGTCATACTGTGCCTGTTTCTCATTTGTACCAAGGCACTGCCAGAGCAGTATAAAGGGACTTTAGTGTAACAGGCTTCTGCAGGCAATACAATTTTGTATCCATATAGCATGTCTGTCTTTTTTTGTTGGTTTTTGTTATGTAAATCCAGCACCTTCCTTCCTTGGCTGCAGAGGGCCTTTTGGCAGTGACACTGGTGGGCTTCAATTCTGCATGGAAGATGGGTAAATGGAGGTGGGAGTGATACACAGGGCATGTGCTGTGCATCACAAAACACTACAACGTGCAAACTCCCTGTGCAGCAGTGCATAGAAGTAGATGAGGAATGGTTCCTCAGCCATGTGAGGGTCTGCAAATAGTACATCTACCATTGGAGAAAAGTGTAAAAAATGTGTCTACCAAATGCAGAATCTGGAAAAATGAGACATTCTAGTTTTTGTTAATTACTTCAGTGTTGCTGAAGTACAGTACAATTACTTAGGGTTGTACTGCTGCCCATCACCATAATATCAAAAGCCTTCCACATCAAATGGACTGTCATTAGTGGAGCCCTTTGTGGAACACTGAATCTCATGTTTTTTTCCCTGACTCTTGCACAAATACCATTCTTCTCTTTTTCTGGATCCCATCTACATATAATCCCACTGTTCTGCAGATTTGGTTATTATGTTTGGGAGCTTCTGTTGCCACTGGATTAGATAGAATCCTGTATAGAAAATCTAATTTAATCAATCTCTTTAAAATGCTGAAATGGATTGTCCCACTCACACATTTTCTTTTCTATCTGTTAAGAAATTACTTTCGCTAAACCCAATTCAGATGAGCTAAAACCACTTGCTGCTTCCAGTTTTCTCAGTATTATCAAAAGAGATTCTAAATTATACTAATAAATAGAAACAATTTACGTCAGCTAAAGAAGAATGCAATTACAAAGATTAGCATTTTAACTTGAGTCACTTACTTGTTAAACAATAAACCCTGAGCTCAAAGTTTACCTACTGGCATGTATGTACAATTGTAAGTGTGAATAGTGATTATGTATTTATTCTTGGGGAACAAATACAGTATATTAGACATGTATTGCCCAGTTAATATTAGACACCTTGAATAGCAGCAGGAGATATAGAACTGCCTGGTTTGTATTTATATTATTTAGTATTCCAGTTAGCCTCATTTCTGGATGGTTCAAATTTACCTAACCTATAAAAATTCATGTCTCCTTTGTTGGTGTAGAAATTGACCTAGTCTCCTTATTTATCGCTTTGCAGCAATATCTGGCTATTACAAAATCTAAATATTTCCTGACAGCTCTCTGGAAAAATCTGAAGCTAAGAATTTGTATTCATGCTGCATTAATGCTTTCTGCCAGGCTGAAGACCTAATTGTTATTAAGCTGGCAAAATTCCAGGTTCAGGCCTAAGAAGTAACATTAGCCCTGTTTTCACTATGTTACAAACTATAATACATAAATTCATGAGCCTGGAGTGATAGGTGGTCTTGCTTTCCTCCCCACTTTAAAGGAATTTCTCAGAGTGCCTGGTTCAAAAGAGCATCTCACTAGCAAGTCATAAAAGTGACTAAAACTCTTTTGATCTTTTTCAGATCCACCCATCCACTTTGTGTAGAGAGTTAAAAAGGAGAATCTGATTTACAAATTTCACTGACGCAAATGAACTGAGAGGCCATTTGCTACAATGTCAGAAGTGCCTGTAGATCCCTTTCCCTATGATTTTGTTTGTTTGTTTGTTTGTTTGTTTTAAATTCTACCTTGGGATGATTCGCCCTGAAGAGTAAGGTAAGGCCAGGGCACCTGTGCCTGATTGAGCCAACCCCTAACCCAGGGATCAACAACCTTTGGCATGCAGCCTGCCAGGGTGAGCACCCTGGTGGGCCGGGCTGGTTTGTTTACCTGCTGCATCTGCAGCTTTGGCCAATCATGGCTCCCACTGGCCACGGTTTGCCACTCCAGGCCAGTGGGGGTGGTGGGAAGCAGTGGCCAGCACATCCCTGTCATAAATAGATAGCTAAGGGTTAATGTTTCTTTTACCTGTAAAGGGTTAACAAAGGGAACCAAACACCTGACCAGAGGACCAATCAGGAAACTGGATTTTTCAAAGTCAGGGAGGGAATTTTTGGACTCTGAGTCTTTTGTTTGTCTCTCAGCTATGAGAAGCTTCTTTCTTCTTCTAATCTTCTGTTTCCAACTTGTAAGTACAGGTAGAAAAACAATATAGGCTTTTATGTTGTTTTGGGTGTATTTACATGTGTGTAACTTGCTGGAATGTTTCAAATTGGATATCTTTTTGAATCAGACTGTTTATTCATATTTTTCTTATAAGCAATAGCCCTGTATTGTCATCTTGTTACAGAGAATATGTTTGTCTTTTTTCTTTCTTTTTTATATAAAGCTTTCTTTTTAAAACCTGTTTGAGTTTTTCTCTGGTTAAGGAGAAAGGAAAGACAGGGGGGAGGGGAAACACTACGCTCTGTGTTTAACTCTCCTAGTGTCCCAGGGCGGGAAGAAGCTAAGGGGGAGGAGAGATAGAATCTCTTCTGTTTCCTTGTATTTGGGGTTTGTCTCTTTGTGGAATAGAGGAGATATGCTTCTTGGTATTGTGATGTAAAGAGATTGCATCAATACTCCCAGGTTAGCCCAGAGAGGAAAGTCTGGGTGGGAGAGAGAGAGGGAAGGGAAGTGGGTTATTTCCCTTTGTTGTAGGCTCAGGGTTTCTGAGTCTTGGGGTCCCTCCAGGGAAGGTTTTGGGGAGACCAGAGGGGGCCAAAACCCTGGAAATTTTGGATGGTGGCAGCGAGATCAGATCCAAGCTGGTAATAAGCTTGGGGGAGTTTCATACAAGCACCCAGATTTTGGACGCTAAGGTCCAGATTTGGGAAAGATGCTTATGATAATCCCTCAGCCCACGCCGCTTCACGCTGCCCCCATTGGCCTGGGACGGTGAACCACAGCCAGTGGGAGCCATGATTGGTCGAACCTGTGGATGCAGCAGGTAAACAAACCAGCCCTATTGACGGGCTGCATGCCAAAGGTTGCCGATCCCTGCCCTAACTAGTTAAAGTCAGCATTGTACCCCCTATCCATTGTAGACTTCGTCTAGTTTATCTCATGGTAATAATGCAGCACCTTGTGCCCATTAACATTTGAACTGAAGCACATTAGATCTCCTTTATCTCACTATAAAAACAAACAAACAAACACCCTTTTATTGGCAGTAAAGACAAAGCCTGAAGCTGGCAAATCTCAGACAATTAGATGTAGTAGCTCTCTTTAAATCTATCATCACTCATTCTCTTTAGCTGTGGTGAGCTGCAAGTATACTGTGCTACAATATTCAGATTCCACAGACAGGCAACTCCCTCAATTTTTGTGCCGAGTGGAAGGCCTCACTCATTTCCCTTCACTGAAAAGCCTTCTTCTTTCACAGTACCAAAAGGGTTACTTTTAGGCATAGGAAATAGATTATTTATGTAATTAAGGCTATATATCTCACTCCTTCCACAGGTAAAATTCCCACTTGTGTCAAGGAGAGTTCTGCATTCAGTACTGTGTAGGGCCTCTAAGAGACTAGGTGACTGAAACATCCTAAAACAGAAGCAGGGACAAAGGAAATGACAATCACATGCTCAGAAATGATGCCATGTAGATCCCCAGATCTGCAGCATGCCTATATTGGATCTCTTGTCTTTTGAGTGGAAGGTTGCTTCCTAGTACCTACTTAGTGCATTTCATCTTGAAAGCTCTGTTGAAATGCTAATTAATTTTTAAACCCCCTCTCTGAGGCAGGTCAACACTATTTTTGCCATTTCACAGCCAAAGAGACTGAGGCAAAGAGATTAAGTGGCTTACCCAACGCCATAGGATGATGCAGTGTCAGAACTGGGATTAGAATTTAGAAATAGCTGGCACCCAATGCAGTGTTCAGACCAGGACTCCTTTTCAGCAGGTTTTGTTCTGCATTGTTAAGTCCACTCATTCCCCAGCAGTCAGATTGCAATGTATACCCTTGGTCCCCACTCTCGTATACTCACACTGACGCCAGTGGGGACTCTTTCAGTGGCATCTGCAGTGGTGAAGGAACATGATTGACCAGCTTGTTCTCCTTAAATTCCTTAGTAAAGCTGGTGAAAAGTTATCTATTTTAAGTACTTACATGGCCCCATCACCAAAGCATCAGACTGCCTCACAAGCTTCTATGCACTTATCATCACAAATCCCTGTGAGGCAGGGAAGTGCTCCTATCCCCATTGTGCAGATGGGGAACTGAGGCACAGAGAGATTAAGTGACTTTCTCAAGATCACAGAAGAAGCCTCTAGTAGAGCAATGACTTGAACCTAGGTCTCCTAAGTCCTCAGTCAGTGCCTAACCCCTGGACTACCCTTCCTTGTACTACAGCATTCCATCAGCTTTTTCTGCAGCCTCCCTCTGTGGCCAGAAAACCTGCCACTTCTTTTCAAGGTAGTCTCAAGATTACTGTAGAGGTATGTGTATAGGGGGAAGCTCTTACAGAGTAGCTTTAATGGATGGATGGTGTAAGGGAGCACTTGACCCAGCACTTAAGCCCCATAGTTATTTTTAGTGTCTACTTGTTCAGTACCACTTCATGTTAAACTGGATTCCCTCCAATCTGCTAGCCTCCTTTGTGCATTCTTATTCCCTTTGCCTGGCATGCTTTGTATGCTCAACACATTATTCCTTTTCTCCCCCCTCCAGAATACAAAATGAAAATGTGGGGGAAAAGATTGTCATTTAACAAACTAGCCAAACATACTTTTTTAATAAGAAAAGTTACTAGGAAGTTACCACAAGGCTTAGCAATGGGTCCCAGCATGATATTATGGAACCCAAATTTTCAAGCTGGCCAATTATACTTCAAAAGAATAATAAATGAGCAACAGTGAAATAAGAAACAGAAGGATCATTTATGATGTAGGAGCAATAAACAGCAACTGAGATTCCAGGCAGGTAAATATGTAATATGTCTACAAGCCAAGAATTAAAAAAGAAGGGACTGTCTCCGTCAATGACACATTCCTGCCACATATTGATTTTTTTAAAAGAGAGATTTGTATGTAATTGTAAGAAAAGCCCCCTCAGCTACACGCATGGCTCTACAGTAGAAGACAAGTACTAGAAAGGAGACGGGAGATATAATACAAATCAAAAGACGCAGAATTACTGCTATGAAAAATACTAGGTAGGCCTTTCCTAACAGATTGTATCCAGCACCGATCACTGGGAACAGGCACTTGCAATCCTTGCATACTGAAAGTTGCCACTGAAGTCAGAAAGGTGTACAAGGAATGCAGGATCAGGTGCTTTGTTAGTGAAGGATGTCATTCCTCTTGAAGGGAGTGCACTGAAAGGTCTCAAAATAGTTTTAATACAGTTTTTAATAAACAATCTGTGATTTCATATGAAGCCAGTGTCAGCTTTTTAAACACCGAATAAAGGACTTGATGGTATAAATTAAAGTGTTATTGTGACATCTGGCTGACATTGTAACAACCTCTATACCAGGTCTTGCAAGACAAAAGATCTTCAAGACACCATTGTAATGGTTTATCAGCAGTTCCATTATGAAACCCCTCTCCTGCAAGAGACATCCTTCCATGTTGTTTCAATTTTGATCCTTCATTATTAAAATAAAGAGGAGTTTTGCCACTGATTTCAATGGCAATAAGATCAAGCTATTTATCATTATCATGCTGAAAGTATTTTGGAGGCTATTTCCAGAGTTCTTGGTTTGACTTATCACTTTAAGCACATATTTAGTCTCTTTGTTATGTATGAATAAATGTGAGTGCTCCTTAAACTTACAGCTCTTAATATTTGAGTAAAGAAGGGATTTCTGAGAACTTTTAAGTAATTGTTAATTACTGTAGGGGTTCTAATCATTCTAAATGAACACTTTACAGTTTTTCTTTATTATATATGTATATATAAAGTCTTTTTTTTAATTGATGCAGCTGTACTGCAAAACAGAGTTTAATTTAAAAGCAGTAATGTTTAAAACAGAAATGTAACAGCCCAACTTTGAGAAGATTTGAATGATCTGGGTATCTTAGCACTACACTGTCATTCACTGATATCAATAGATTTCTTTTTCATATTGATCACTTTGAATAAATAAAATATTTTCATTTTTAAAAGTAGGAAATATCATAAATGTGAAAGACGTTTGCAGGGTAAGCTTTGAAATGTAAATGGATTGGAGCTGATCCTTTGCTGAAGCCAGTGAGCATGCAGTGCAGCTGTAGAAGGGAAGAGTTGCAAAGCTGGCCATATACCATGCCAATCTCATTGTGTAACTTAGAGCAGCCTGATGGCTGCTCTAAATTATGCCAGCTGCCCACCCAAAAAAGGCTAATAAGGGATCCGTGGGGTACAGGGAAGCCCAATCCACTCTCCCTTAACTCTCAGCCACGTCCCTGCACTGACATAAGGGAGGCAGGGGCCTCGGAGCCATTATTCCAACTTTAGGGCCAACTTTGCACCAGCACAGCACAAGGGAGAATCTCAGCCTTTATTTGTCAAACACCACACAAACTAGAAAATAATACACGATAACTTTACAGTCCAAAAAGTTTCTGGAGTTGAGATGATTGACCTAAATTATACCTTTGTTGGTACATTCTTCAAAAAAAGAGAGAAAGCAATATGTCTAAATCTTCTGTGTTATAGGGAAAAACTGCCAGTGACACTGAAATCTGAGTATGTGAAGCAATTTCTTTTCTTTTCTTTTTTGTGCCCAGGAGACAAGCCTTTCAGAATGATTACTGCCATTGCATACTTTGTATCACTGAAGAAAATTCAAAGTGCTAGTAAATCAGCTTCAAAGAGCATGGTATTTGTGAGATAACTGTACCTTCACTAGGCTTTTCCAAAGTCTTGGGTTAAGCCCAAGGGTTGTGATTTTCATTATGACTTATTGATGAAGCAGTTTACTCTTAAAAGACATTTTGTGATATTTGTGAATAATGCAACTTATATCTCTTATTCTAAAAGTGTTAAATGCGGCAAATGATTACAAACTGGTAATTTTAGTTCTTTTATACAGAGGATCATCTATTCCTAATTGTGGGCATTCATGCATAATTTGGGAGAACAATATTATTGCTTGTATTTGCACTTGTAATAGCTACAGGTGCAAATGATCATCTAGATTGCCCATTGGTAATTTGCACGTATATCTTAAATATGATGTGTGCAGTCGCCATAACTGTGCATGCAAAGCATACACACATTCTTCAGTGTGTGATTAGAAACTACAGAGACTGAATTGTAAAGCACAACTAGCTAATTTGTACCTGTATTGCTTTCCTCATTTGGCTATGAGACATACCCAATCCAAGCTCTAGACCGTTAAATACTGGAGGGTTGCACATAGCCCATTTTAAGTTGCACTGCCCCTGGAAAAAGCAAGGCCAAAAACATTGTGTCATAACAAGATTTGTTTTGCATTTATACAGCATCTTGCATCCATAGATCAGCCTGGTAAAACGCTGGGGGTGCATCTTCACTATCAATGAGGAGATGGGTTCAGCTGAGGAAGAGACCTGCCAGTCCCACAGAAGGAATTTCTAAAGTGAAACCTACAGCATTTTAGAGGTAGAAGGAGTATTGAAACTGTCATAGTTATCCACAGGCACCATAGAGCCATACGGTGGAATTTTCACTGGGAGCCAGATTTTGCCTTTGGATGCGCACATGCAAATACTAGTGAAGTCAGTGGTAAAAGTGAATCAAGAGAAGCTGCAGTCACATATTCAAGGGTAGAACTTGGCCGCTAGTGTTTAACAAAGGATGTCAAAAGAAATGAGAGCTTATATTCTGTCAACAGGGACATGCGTATCTCACTGAGGCCATGTCTATACGACGCGCCGTATCGGCGCGTTACAATCGATTGCTCGGGGATCGATATATCGCGTCTCATCTAGACGCGATATATCGATCCCTGAGCTCGCTTACATCGATTCCGGAACTCCACCAAAACCAACGGAGTTCCGGAATGACATGGCGAGCCGCGCACATCGATCCCACGCGGTGAAGACGGGTGAGTACATCGATTTTAGATAATCGATTTCAGCTACGCTATTCTCGTAGCTGAAATTGCGTATCTAAAATCGATTTTCGCGCTTCGTGTAGACCTGGCCTGAGGTGTTGGGAGTTAGGAATGTTCATTGAAGGCAAAAAGTATTAACAAAAATAAAAAACCCAGAGACTTTATATACTAAGTTTGAATTAGAAACAAGCCATAGTATTTTCAGCTCCACAGAAACAGTTTTCAGTAGTAGCCTGGAAAGTAAAACCAATGGTGACTCAGTTTCTTTTGTAACAAGAGAGGAAACAGGAGCCATCAGCATCAGGGAAACCTTAGGCAAATAGTAATTCCCCCCCTCCCCCTCAACAAGATATGATTCAGTATTTGGAAATAAGCAGTAAATGCCATAGCAAAGTAAGTAAATCTTCCCAGAATCAGTAGGACTGGTCACCCTTGTCTTTGCTCCATATAGTTACAAGCATTTCCTATTCACTCTGTTATGGGTACCTGAGAAGGAGTCTGAATGCAGAGTGTCTGAGGGATGAAGTTTGCAAAGAAAAATGTATCTGTATATCATTGGCATTCATGAGAAAATTCGCATTAGATGCCATAAATCAAGTGCTCAGGAGACAGTACAGAGATTAGGAATAAGAGTATAAGCCAGACTTCAGCTTCTTTCCTGGTATCTGAGTACATGAAAGAGAGAAATAGGTATTATAGGCCAAATTCATAGTTAGATATCATGACATAGATATTTGTGTAAGTGGATGGGCAGGAAGGTTGGGACTGCAGAATAAAATCCTCTAGCACAGGCTATCAAGAAGAGTAAGATAAGCACACTCCTAACTTATCTCCTCCTAGTTTTAGACACACACGCTATCATAGCCTTCTTTCTCTCTTCCTGCTACGCTTCCACACATCATCTCCTTGACATGTGAATTATGCCAACGCACTCTCACTGATATATATTTTGGTCCCATCATTAGCATCACTACTGAATTTGGCCTATGTCCTCTGCTGTTAAACGCTCTATTTTTCCTCTTCAGGTCAAAGTGTTACTATTTCTGCAGTCATGGCACAACATTTTTTCATACATAAAACTGTCAATGCATTTGTATTTAACTAAGGGCATGGCTACACTTGCAGATGTAGAGCACTTTGAGTTAAACCAACCTTCGTAGAGTGCAGTACGAAAGCGCTGCACTCTGTCCACACTTGCCACATTTGTGGCATTTGCAGTGGCATTGGGAGTGGTTCATTATGGGTAGCTATCCCAGCATGCAGGTTACTGCAACGTGCTTTTAAACTAGGAGGGGTGGAGTGTGTGTATGTCGAGGGAGAGAGAGTGGGTTTTCAGGGGGTTGAGAGCATGTCAGCATGTTGTCTTGTAAGATCAGACAGCAGGAGACCTCCCCCTCCTCCCTGCCTCTCTCTCTCACACACAGCATTCCACAGGAATGGCTTGCATGCTGGCTGTCAGAAACGGAGCTTTGAAAGGGCATTTCCGCATTCCTATAGGAGTTCAAAACAATGACCAGAGTGACCACTTGACTTAAGGGGATTATGGGACGTTTCTGGAGGTAGATCAGAGCGCAGTAACACAACACCTCATTCACACTGACGCCTGGGCATTGAAGCCAAGGTGCAGCAAACATTATTCCTCTCGCCGAGGTGGAGTACTGTTACATGCCTGAGTGCTCTGCAAGGACTAGGCCCACACACACAGTGAGTTATTTGGCTTTAATGAAGGTAAAGTGACACATCTGCAATGGGGACCCTGGGCGTTGCTGTCACTTAGGCGGAGAACCCAGCACCAAAGGTCAGCTCGGCCTGGGTCGGAGTCCAAAGGCGGACCGGGAGCATACAGCTATATATACACAATACAAAAGCAACTCATACATATGCAAAAAGGGACTTCCCACAGGCTATGTCCGCCCTTTGGCCTAAGGCCATACAAACTGGTTTCAACCAGTTAAAAGCAAGTTATAACTGGCATGCTGTGTCCTACAATGACCGGCCACTTAGCAAGCAGGGGCTCTTCACAAGGCCGCCGAGAAAGTGGAGACACCCTAGCTAGGCCATGACACAGTCTTCCGTAGTCCCCTACAAGTACCAGCAGCACTGTAGCCGCAGAGTCAAAGCACTCTATGTGCCTTGCATGTATGGACGGGGAGTGAGCTAGGGCATCTGGGGTGCCTTTATTGTGCTGTAACACACCATTGTAGTCAAGCCCTAAGAGTAAAATCGTGTATTTTTCATTGTCCAACAATGTTCTCCTCTGTAAAATGTCAGTTTTCCACCTGAAGTGAGTATCTTTCACTTTAAAAAACTAATAGACAATCACAGCAGATATGAGAAATGTTGCACATTTCCATGGAAATCTGTTAATCACCAGAAATGACACTGGCCCAGACTAAGACTATGTCTATACTGCGTACCTCATAATGGCTCGGCTATGCCACTGCAGCTGCGTCATTGTAAGGTAAGCAATGTACTCACTCTTTGTCACTGGGAGAAAGCTCTCCCAGCAACAAAATAAAACCAACCCCAACGAGGGGCGGTAGCTTCAATGACAGGATAGCAGCTCCCGCCGACAAAGTGCTGTCCTCACTGGCACTTTTCATTGCTAAAACTTTTGTTGGTCAGGGCGGGGGGCCTCACACCCCTCAGCGACCAAAGTTTTAAGAGCAAAAGTGCCAGCATAGACCAAGCCTAAAACTAGCAAATGGGTTATTCAAAAAGAAAAGTCAGTAACAAAATCAAGTTTTAGAAAACGACCCAAACCACAAATCTACTGAGTATTGTTATGCTATTTCATTATATACGTGTCAACTCATCCTAGTGATGAAATAACTTATCTATATCTTATATGCTTCTAAATTCTTCCTGTCTAAGATAAGAGCAATCACATTTCAAACTTTGGCCTTAAGGCACAAAAGAATTTCCCCTTTATCTACCACATCACACTGGACACAGTGTCACAGGAGTCAATACATGTGTTTACACCAGGCCTGAATTTGGCCCCAGATCATCAATATTCTAGATGCCAAGACACAAGTAATTCATGAGTATATTACACTGTATCCATCCTTTCCAACAGAGCTGGGCAGATTATTGTCTGTGAAAAAAAATCTCAAAAGTAACAGTCACACAGTAATATGCTACACAATCTGACTAAGGGTGGCAGAATTGGGCCTTTGGCGATTATCTGCATGTAATTCCTTTATATCCACTTCAGCTATCTTTTTATCCATCAGATTATATAGATCTATTCATCTCAAGCGTGCAACCATATATACCGAGCCATAACCATATAACCCGCACATACGACTTAGTAGTAATTTCCCCCCTCCAATGTCAAAAGGAGAGGAAGAAAGTGACAACTAGAATAGAATATCTGATGGGTGAGTTCTTTTCCATTGATTTGTTTGCTCTAATGGGAAAACAAAACACTGATACTGACTACTTTTGTACACTGGTACTGACTACTTTTGTAACAAACATATTTGTATACATTACATGCTGATAATTATAAATGGACATGCAACCAGTACTTCTTTGGGGAAAATGTCTCCCCAATAATCATATTTAGCATGCCTTGTTTTTTATCTAAATAGATTGTGTGTTTAAAGTATGGCATAACAATTATAATAAGTGATAGCGTTACATCCAGAAAACAAAGAGTATGACGGCACGATTTATCTTGTTACTTTGCCTGTTTTAATGCCAGAGTGAGGTTCTAGTCTGAACCAGATTTTCTCCGACTACAAATATTTCAGGGTTTTTTCATTTATTCTTGATTTAGTTTGACAGTAAATAATCCCATGGAAGCTGTTTTTGGAAAGCTGTTGTAAAAATTATTAAGTACTTGTTTGCCCGTAAGGTCTTTGTTTCTGGCAGAATTTAAATAAGTAGAATAGTAGGGCTAACTAAAGAAAATAGATTTTTATTTATTTTTTTATTATCATGTGCAATAACTTGTGGGATTGGGCTTGTAAATCAGAAGATTGATAAATATCTTTAGCTTATATGAATGCAATGATTACTGGATATCTATTCTTGCTATTGGCAGCAGCATGTGCATCTGTGTTACAAGAGACTCATGTTTAGATGCAGTTTAAATGGGTATTATTATATGCTTCAGCAGAACAACCTGACTACCTGGACTAGGTTTCTTTATTCCAGAAACCACAAGCCATTTATATACTCATAGATTCATATTTAACTGTCGCTCTCTGAAAGCTGAAAATAGTAAAGCAAGGCTCAGCTGTGCATCAGACACAGCCCTGTTGTTGGGGTAATATGGAGCTGTATCGCCTCAGATGAGGGTGGGGGCACCAATTTCATTTGAAGAGATACAATGCTTTCAGCTCCCTGTTACATTGGCGGTTGAAGAAACCTTTAAGAAGGCATGTGTGCAAAAAACTCTCCCCAGGTTGGCCACCCAACTCCTGTCTGACATGTCTGGAGGTACAACTCATTTGCCACCCCTCTCCACCCTCTTCAGTGTGTTGTACATCCTCAGGGGAGATGGGAAAGAGCAGTCCCTATACTCCTGGTAAGCAGAGGGACTGCAATTCTGTTAAACCCTGAAACAGGTTATGTCCTTTATTCCCTCCCCCACTCAATGCACACCTGCACAATGGTCCAGGCCTAATCCTTAAGGTTTAGGACATACCTATACAAAATTACCATTGTAGTTTCAGATTGGGCAAGATATTCTTACCCACTTCTAAATTCTTGAAAATCCCTTGTTTTCAAGTGTTCTTAACTGTCTAAAAATTCACTTTTTGAGATACATTTTAGGTGAACTCATTTGGAAGATAGGTGCTATTAGTAGGGTATGTATACTGTGAATTCTGATTTGGTAGCATTTTACAACACTTTGTGCAGGTGCAAATAACACTTAATGCTGAAACTATGGAAAATCAGATTGCTTGTCTATTATGAGGCCACCTGCAATCCATTAAGGCCAAGTTTTTAAAGTTAGATTCCTAAGTTCATATTTAGGCACTTGAATAAGTTGGATGATTTTCAAAAGTGCCGAGCACCCAGCATCTGTCATTTTCTTAAATTTTACTCCTTGCTTACATCAGTGTAAATTAACTCCGCTGAAATAAATGGATCCACACTGCTGTAAAGTGATACAAAGGAAAGGAGAATTGGGCCCTAAATGTGGACCATAAATTTAATTTGTCACTGGACAATTTTCAGCACTTAAAAGGTCCAAAATGATTTTCTGTTTTGATAGACCCACTTTATTGAGTGCTTTCCGGTTTTGACTTTTTAATGAACTGATTCCCAACAGTAAATTACTAATTTGCCCTTTGGAAGTAAAGGCCATACTGATCCTTTTCTTCTTGATTTAATTCATCATACAATGACTGAGATGTCAGAGGAAATTAGAGCAAATTGTTATTTAAACCCTTGGGGAAACATGTTTTATTTCTGAAAACTGTTATAGTGTATGCTATTATATTTTTTTACCTTACTTATGAAAGTTACGATTCATGTTCATTCCCTGTTCATTCCCCTAGATCTGCCAATGCATCTCCTCCTCCCCATGGTGAAGATGGAAGAGCCATTGCCTTTCAGCATATATCCCCAGCTCCTAAGGCATTATGGAGGGTTCTCTGCTGGGTCCTGGATTCATTCAAGTGTAGGGGGAACTCTGGGTTTGCTCATAGTTTAGGTGAGATGCTCATAGTCCCCCAGCAAAATCTCATATGGAATGTATAGATATTTTTCCCATAAGCCCCCTGTCTTTAGTTATTAAGGGTATGTCTATACTACGTGCCGGATCAGCAGGCAGCGATCGATCCAGCGCGGGTAAAGATACGATAAATCGACCCCCTCAGCACTCTCCATTGTCTCCGGTACTCCACCAGGGTAAGAGGCACAGGCGGAGTTGACAGGAGAGTGTCAGCAGTCAACTCACTGCAGTGAAGACACTGCGGTGAGTAGATCTAAGTACATTGATTTCAGCTACGTTATTCATGTAGTTGAAGTTGTGTAACTTAGGCCAGGTCTACACTGTGACTTTAAATCGGTTTAATGGCCGATATACCGATTTAACGCTGTATCCGTTCACACGACGTTGTCATTAATATCGAGTTAAACGGCTCCTTAAATCGATTTCGGAACTCCTCCCAAACGAGAGGAGTAGCGCTAAATTCGATAGTGATAACTCGGATTAGGGTTCATGTGGACGGAAATCGACGTTATTGGCCTCCGGGCGGCATCCCAGAGTGCAGCACTGACCGCTCTGGACAGCAATCTGAACTCGGATGCAGCGGGCAGGTAAACAGGAAAAGCCCCGCGAACTTTTGAATTACATTTCCTGCTTGTCCAGCGTGGAGCTCTGATCAGCATAGCTGGCGATGCAGTCTCAAATCCAAAAAGAGCTCCAGCATGGACCGTACGGGAGATACTAGGTCTGATCGCTGTATGGGGAGACAAATCTGTTGTATCCAGCTCCGTTACAGAACACGAAATGCCAAAGCGTTTGAATAAAAAACTGCAGGATACACAGCGCTGCGTGACAAGCGTAACGGGAAGCCAGAGACTCAAATGGACGCTCATGAAGGGAGGGAGGGGGTACTGAGGACTCCAGCTATCCCACAGTCCACAGCAGTCTCTGAAAATTATTTGCATTCTTGGCTGAGCTCCCAATGTCTGTAGGTTCAAACACAGTGTCTGGCGTGGTTCAGGGAACAGCTCCTCAGTTTATTTCCCCCCACCACCACGTGAAAAAAAAAAGGGAAAGATTGCTGTGCTATGGCGTTTGCTCAATGCACTCCGCGAAAAAGGCGCCAAAGGGTTGTCTGCTGCCTTCACAAAGGGAGGGGTGAGGCTGTACCCAGCACCACCCGGGGCAGTGTTTTCTGCCCCATCAGGCACTGTGCTCTCAACACGGAAGTGGGAACTATGGGATAGCTGAGGAACAGCTACCCACAGTGCACCGCTCCTGAAATCGATGGTAGCTTTGGACCATGGACGCAAACAATCGATTTCGGGATCCCACTGTGGACGCGCTAAACCGATTTTATTAGATCTGTTTTGTAATATCGGTTTAAGCTAATTCGAAATAATCGTGCAGTGTAGACGTACCCTCAGATTGACCTCCCCCACAGTGTAGATCAGGCCTAGCAGACATTATTTCTTTCATAGTTGCATTTTCAAATATACTGATAATAATTGAAGGGAGGTAACCAAGAAGGTCCTCATTAAAACCACAGTAGTCCTCATTAAAACTGGCCAATCACCATTTGCCAGTAAAATTAACGTTAAGGTGGTATTTCCTTCCCTGGAGTGTATTTAGCATGTGGAATAATGTGCCATACTACAACATTTGTCAAGGTTTCTGGGGTTTTTTGTTTTGTTTTTTGGTGACTAATACATCTGATGTAAGGTATTTAAAGAAGATCACAGAACTGAGCTTCTGTGAAATCCTATTGCTAGTATGAGTAAATGAGGAATTAAAGAGTCTAGTAATCTGTAATTTGAAAACCCACACAATATGAACACTTGTTTTCAGAATTCTTATCTGACTTATTAACTCTTATCCATCCCCCTTATAAAATAAAATGTTTTATATTAAAGAACATACAGTGGATTCTCACCCTGAAAAACTCCTAATTTCAGTGGGACATTTACTTATTGCAGTTGGACAACTGGGCAATATGCATTTGGAATAGGGGCCAAATTCTGGCTTTTGTGTATATGTGCATGACAGCAGAAGTTATGCGGATTGTAGTAACTCCATTTATTTTCCAGCCAATTCCAAGACAAAGACCATCTAGGAGCATTAGAGAGTAGGCAGCATTTGGGCATGTGATTAGTCTATTTATGCACATGAACTCTCCCCCATCCAGCTAGTGGCTCTCTGAAGAGATCCATAGAGATTCTTCTGACTTCTTATCTGGGGAAATTCATTCCTGTGCCAAGGGTCCATGCAAGGCCTATGCCTGATTTAAGTCCCTCTAGAGAAGTGGTTCTCAAACTTTTGTACCGGTGACCCCTTTCACACAGCAAACCTCTGCGTGCAACCTCCCTTACAAATTAAAAACACTCTTTTATATATTTAACACCATTATAAATGCTGGAGCCAAAGTGGAGTTTGGGTTGGAAGTTGACAGCTCGCAAGCCCCACCCCCCCCGGTAATAACCTTGCGACCCCGTGAGGGGTCCTGACCCACAGTTTGAGAACCCCACAGTCCTGACCCACAGTTTGAGAACCCCTGCTCTAGAGTGACATTTTGAGAGATTAATGGAACATAAGGTACTCGTAAGACTTACATGGGCTGTTTCCCCAAGGCTGATTTTCAGCTATTAAGTGGTAGAAAGAATCTGTAGGGACCTGTTGATAGAACCTATTGCTATATGAGTGAGACCATACATGCATAAACATGAGGATCATGCTTCTGTGCCTGAGGTCTGCTCTAACATATAGCAGCAGCAAATGGCCTCAAGGATGAAAACTACTGTTAAGGATTACCATGCCACTGGGGAATCCCAGCCATGACCCCTTTCCTCTGACCATGCCCTTCTTCCTACTATAGCTGGGAGGAGGCATGGCATTACAAGAAGCCTATATTTCAGGTCTATGGCATCTGAGAATCACCTTTGCACTCATTGAGCTTCCCTGCACTAGTTATGACCCATTTAGAGGCAAGCTGTCCAACAGTGCAGCTTGAAGTGGCAACACCACAAGGGAAATCCTGGCTCTGGGTATTTGGTTTATATTTACATTTTAACGATTCAACATCTCTTACCCTTTTTTTTTTTTTTTTTTTTTTACAGAATATAAAGACAGTTCCAGGAAGATATATTTTATTCTCTGCTGATTGGATGGGAGGGATTTTTGACCTTGGAAAGTGGAGATGATGTTGCTATGGAAACTAGTCATTCTGCTGCCACTCCTGAGCTGCAACACAGGTAAAATGTTCCATTATTACTGTTTGTGATTGATAAATATGTCAGCATCATAATTTTTTTTTAAAAGAAAGGTAATTACTAAAACTAACAGTACTTATTCTCATGCACCAGTGAGTAAGCAGCTTTTCTTTAGGAGATCCTTTATTGTTAAGCAACACATGCTGCTGACTTTGAAACAGGGGAAAAAAAATAACATGTTTGAAGTGCTACAAGCAAGCAAGATATTGGGCATCAATGTACTTCTAAGCTATGTCATTCAAAAAGGAAAAATAGAAAGTTATATATCATGAGAAATGTGTGACTATCTTCCAATTTTCAGAGGATTGTCTATTAACTGAAGTTTTCACTCCATGTGCATCTCCAAATGTGAAAATTAGCATGCCTATTTCTGACGTTTATAGTCCATTAACCAAACAATTTGCATCTTCTTTTCTGCTGTTTATTTGGATTGTCTATGTTAAGCTCCCAATCCTTCTCCCAACAAAGTCAACCTCTAAATTTGCATTGACTTTTAAAGGTTTGAAAGCAATTGGTCTATTTTTCATATATTTATGATGTAATTATATTAATTATAGCAACCTCAAATGATGCTTAAATTAATTATATCATGCATGAATCAGCAGCTGTATTTGACCTGAAGAATGAACAGAAGATAATGCAGAATGCAGCCTGAGGTAGCATTTTAAAATAAAATTAAAATGAAACCAGGTCATATTTGATCTAATAGACTCTAAGTATAATCTAGAATTTTAGTATTTCAGTAATATAGATCTTGTCATTAAATGAATGCTTAACAGCAGCTGTGTCAATGACAATAGCCATATATTAAACATTTTAAAAGACTGATATACTGGAATTCAGGTCGCCAAGGATACAATTAAAATAATTACATTCTGTTATTATCTCTGCTTTAATTCTGGACTAACTCCTCCACCTATTGTATGGCCTGCATGCTCACAGATCCACCATCCCTGCCCTTGTCCTCAGCCTATCCCCATATTCAAAACATCCTAGAATGCATGAAGACACTCAATATGTATATGCTGTGTGAACACTGCCTTCCCGATCCCTCGTGAGCTCTGGAAGCTCAGTTCCAGTCAAGGATCAGATAAGGGGGCAAAAAAATGTACTGATCCTCTCAAAACTCCACCCACAAATCAAGCTGTGACTGTTCCCAGGCATACCCAGGGTTATGAGGCATTGTGCTACACCTGCCCTTAGCATGAAGAAGTCTTGGCTGTGCCTTCCAGGGCTCAGCTCCCCAAACTCCACTAGTCACAGGAAACACAAGCATTCCACACTAGGCCTGCTCAATCTCTCTAGATTAGCGATAGGCACACTCCAGCTCCTGAGCCCACCAAATGACTCCCTGGAGTGTCCAGCTCCTGTTCTTTTAAACCCTCATTCACAGTTTCTCTGCTTCCAAAGAAGCAGGACACTCGGCTTACCAGTTTCTCCTCAGATTGCCACTCTGCTGGGCACACAGCACTTCAATACGTTTATGGTGAAAACAAGTAAAAGTCTATTAAACAAAGTATAGAGATTCAAGCAATAGGAAGTTGACGAATTGGAAAAAAATCGCTACATATAAAATAAAACCATAGCACACATTCTAGAACCTAGACTTACTTAACTAGATACTGTCATGTCTTATATAGCAATGCTCACCCAAAGTCCTTCTAACATTTTTCAGCTCTAGCTTGGTTGTGATCTTCTGTTCATGAAACAAGTCACACTGTCAGCTTGCCTCCTTACTGAAAGATCCGTGGTGTCTCTTTGCACCCCCAGTCATACCAGAACAGTGCATTGTCCTTTTACATAAGTAGGACACTCCTTGCTGATTGTGTTTCCTCTGTATACTCCTTTCTTGTAGATTTTTCAATCTCTTAATCAGCATCTGGCTCAGAATTTGAATAAGCGCACAATACACAATGACCAGACAGAGGGATAACTGTGTTTTACCCACAACCTGAAAGAAACCTGTTTCATACGTCACCTCCTAGTTACCTGCCTTAAGAACGTAATTTTCAGTGTAGACACATAACTCCTTAAATACTGTCCATCCTCACATTTAGCAATATCATGAAAAGTGGGCTACTTCCTCTCGATGGAGGCTTCACACGAAGTAATAATTTTACTGAATTATTATGCTTATATCCAACCTAGGGGATCCCTGTAAAGTCCTATGCACCCTCCATCCCCTATGCCAGCAGGCATCAAGAAGTCCCTGGGTCACACAAGCCCCACCTGCTTGAGATGCTGGTCACACCAGATTTACAAATTTTTATTATAGCATTGTCCCTCTTCTTCCTTGCCTTCTTTTGTCAACAGTGCAATAGTTAACAGTGCTGACATTTAAACCATCATCATTAGGCTTCAGAATCTTCAGCTCTTTCACATCTATCAAAGCTATTGATTCAGGTTGCCTGGAGACTTTCACAGACATCAACACATCATTATATACTCAGTTCTCAATCTGTACCAGTGGATATACTCATTTTATTACTACTCCAATACGTTTATTATTCTGCATGACTGATTTATGTTCTAACTGTTCCCTTTCCTAGTCTTTATCAATATTTGTTTTCAAAAGGTCTGCATGATTTTGTAATTATGAAAACTTATTTTCATATTCTTGTGTAAATATTGTCATTTAAAAGGAGCTCGGTATGTCAGACATCTTTGAGCTAAGGGATCCAAAAAGTGTAGTGTTACACTGGAATATTCAGTTTTGTGAAGACTATTGAAATATAGATGAAAGACTTCACAACAATAGAAAAATGATGTCCAAGAAAGACAGCATTCAAAAAAGTCTCATATAATCGTGTTATTAGTAAATCAGGTACATAATACAGCGCTCTTAGCATGATCCTGCTGCAACTTATATGAATGGCAAAATTACCATTGACTTAAATGAGAGTAGAACCAATTTGACCAAGTATATGTATGTTCATATTCTCAGCTATGTAAATCGGCATAGCTTCATTGACTTCAATGGCGTTACGTGGATTTATAGAATCATAGGATCATAGAATATTAGGGTTGAAAGAGACCTCAGGAGGTCACCTAGTCCAATCCCCTGCTCAGAGCAGGACCAACGCCAACAAAATCATCCAACTAAATCATACCAGATGAGGATCTGACCTGAAACCTACATAGTGGCCATAATCAATCCCAGTGTAAAAGGACAAAACTTCTTTGATTTCTTAAAAGAATGGAATCACACTGGTGTGGAACTGGTTGGTATAAGGGGAATTAAGTATCAGAACCCAGAAGTCTACAAAGAATATCTTAATTAAATTAACTGCATGCAAGACAAATATATATCTCCCTGAGAACCACAGATTTTACATGCAGCAACAAATGTTCCTTCTATCTCTCATTTTCCACAGAGTATTTTTATGTGGCTCAACAAGGGTTTTTTTGCCATAGTCTACAGCAATAAAATAATAACAATAATGTATGCATGCACAGTGAAGGAATAGATTGGGCTTTTCTTTTCTTCTTCTTCGTCTTTAATAACCCATTGCTATTTCAATGAGATAATCAGATCTCATTGTAGCACCGGAGGCAAGGAGGATGATGAAGATAAACTCAGAGATTGTTATTTTAAATTCTGTATTTGTTATCAGGATGCCTAGTGGCTGTCTCGTCCCATTCTTGTTGAAATGCAAATGTCACTTGATATTAATATGTTGAGGGAGAAAATCCAACTTCAGGAATAAGGACTTGGACAGCATGTTAAAAAGCTGATCATAACAGAGAAGTGGACATTCTACCTGTGAAGGAAAAGCATTCTTTCTTCTCACCATCTCTCCATCTTTACCCTATCTGCTCTGTCATTTCCAGCCCTTATTCTGCAAGGATAAAGGCAAGTTATCTCAGAAATGAGAGGAAGGATGAGCTTGTGGTTTAGGCACTATGCCGAGGCTCAGAATCAGGTTCAGTTCCCAGCACTGCCACAGACTTCCTATGTGATCTTGGACAAGTGACTTAATTTCCCGGTGCTTCAGTTCTCCATTTATAAATAGGAACAATAATACTTCTCTGTTCCCAAGCTCAGTGTATGTGTGTGTGTGTAGTGCCTAATACGCTGGGGCCCCAATCCCAGCTGGGGCTATTGGGCTCCACTGCAATACAACAATGATATTAATAATATAAAAGAAAAAAGACTGAAAGCAGCTCAGCAACTCACCCGTCCCTTTTCTCCCTCCCACATTAGGCTGGGGGCAGGGGGAATAACCCTACTCTGAGACTGGGTCTTGAGGGAGGGGACACAGAAGTCCCAGGTGTTCTTCACTCCCCCCCAAAAGCAGTCAAAATGATGGTAGAAAGGAAGTAGAAACAGACGTGCCAGGGGATGCCTGTTTAGCAGTGAAAGGAGAGGGGAACAGTATGCTCTAGTGCGGTTTTTCACCGTAGCCGGTCTGCTGTTTCATTCTCCATTGAGTTCACTACCATTTGGGAATAAGTGTAGGGTGGGGAGGGTTACCTTTTCCCCTCTGGTTGCCACCCATAGGTGCTGATTCCGTGGGTTCTTCAGGGCTGGAACACCCACAGAAAAAGTTGTAGTGGGTGCTCATCACCCACTGCCAGCCCTGAGGATCAGCTCCTCCCCCTCCCTGCAGTGCCTCCCGTCCACCATTATCAGCTGTTCAGTAGCATGCAGGAGGCACTGGGGGAGAAAAGGGAGGAGGGGGGGCAGGAAGAGGCAGGGAATGAGGTGGAATGGGGTCGGAAGAGGCGTAGCAGGAGTAGGGGTCTGGGGAAACAGTGGAGTGGAAGCGGGGCCTGGGGAGGAGTAGGCGTCAAGTACTCCCCAGGGAACTCAGAAAGTCAGCTCCTCTGTTGCCACCTATTTTTTTTTCTGGATTTAAAGATGCTGCTTTTTTGCTTTGCCCTCCCCACCAAGAACCCTTCACCCTTACCTGCCCCCGAGAATCTGGGACATGAGCTCTTCCCTTCCAGATTTCTTCCAGCTGCTGGTCTTCAAAGAAGAAATTGCAGTCTCTTTCTAAGATAGTTACTGTTTCTGCAGCTGGCCTATTCCCTGCTGACACATGGATAGGGCCAGCTCCAGGTTTTTTGCCACCCCAAGCAAAACAAACAAACAAACAAAAAAACGGAGTGCCACTGCTGAAGCAAAAAAACTCCCCAAAAAAACGGAATGCCGCCCCTTGAAAAGTGCCACCCCAAGCACATGCTTGGAACGCTGGTGCCTAGAGCTGGCCCTGCACATGGACTCACTTTGTCAGAGTGTAAAAAGAAAGAACAAAGGAGATTGTGTGCTGGGATGCGCCTAAACAACCAAAATTAATCACACACATTATATATATTGAAGATCAAGACTGGCTAGTCCTTATTCTCACTTTTAAAAGAGTTAGTGGAACCATATTTTAAAATATACTTTGACTTATTGGACCAAATTAAATGAGAGATGTAGTTGTGTCTTCCTTGGCTGGATTTTGAAACTGTTTAAGTCAGGACATATATTCTCTGACGTAAAATGCCGCAATATTATTTTAGGTTATAACATGATGAATATGAAATACATTACATCCCAGGCTCCATTCACAGTCTCTTTTAGTTTTATTTTTATCATAACAGCACTTTTAGGAACAACAGACCATATATTAAGACAACAAATGACATCTTTTCTTTTTCTAACAATGGAGTTTGGAGATGGACCATTCCAGTCCAGAAACGTAGAGGCATATCTGAACATTCAATGACACTTGGAGGGCCACTGACGAGTCAGAGTTCTGAGTTCTGATCCTCAGGCTTCTCTCTGAAGAGATGGGGGTTCTCATAACCTGGGGAAACACTGACCATGAGATCTGTATTTCTAAAAATGAGTTCAAAGCAACAGAAAATGGGTTAGTTGGTGATGAGACATCTTTCTCAGAACAATTAGCTGTGATATTTAAAGGATGGCCTTTCTCTCCATCTTTCGGTGTATGATGGGATTTCAGCCTAGATTTTGACAGGTGCCTGTAATTTGGAGGTATTTCTTAAGATGGTGTAGCCTCTTTTCCCAATGCTTGGAGCATGCAACAAAGGCTAGTGTAGAGTGGGAGAAATAAGGCAATGCACCTTCCTCCTCCTCTTCAAGAATACCCAGAGGGATTTTTCCCTGCAGTGCAAAGATTGCTATTGTGGCTGGCCTTGAGGTGGGCAATGCAAGAGAGGGAGAAGGTTCCCTCGCAAATGCTAGCCGCAATCTGTCCCTCGGTGAACAGCAGCACATGCATTCAAACATAAACAAGTCTAGGTCTTTTTTCCATTGACCAGAAAAATACTGTGGTCCACAAAGTGGTAGAGCAGTAGAAGAACCACCTGGCAGAAGAAATCCTCTCTGAGGTGCGTAGCAGATAGGAGTTAAAAATAACCACTCCTTACAAATTGTACCCTTAAGGCTGCTAATGTAAATAAGTTGGAGACTGCCAGCTTTGCAGAAATCACTCAAAGGAAGTACCTATCACACAGGTTTTCCATGTAATGCTGTTACCTGGGGTTCTTTCAACCCAAAGCTCTTGGTAACTTTTACTCTGTGCAAGGTGGTGTCAGGAAATAGATTGGGAGACATGGCCGTCCGACTGATAGATGGCTGGCACAAACAGGACAGCACAAGAGTGCTTTCACTTAAAGCTAAACTTTACTTTGTCTCAAGCACTTACACACGCCCACAACAGGTTAGTAAAACACCCCCAACTCTCAATAATTACTGAAGATGAGTGTGGCTCTCAAGTGGCACAGCGGCTGCCGCTGGGGAACACAAGATGTATCCAGGGGGAGAGTCCAGTCCTGAAGAGTCCCCCTACCTCAAACTTTCCCCCCTTATTTTATACACTAGTAACACAATGACATGTCCCTTAAAGAAAACTTGTTGAGCAAACAGTTCCAATAGTCAAGCAAGAGGTTTTTTCTGATTATTGATTAAGCATGTGAGGTATTTTTCCCAGAGTTTGCAGCCTTGAGACCCTGTTAGACACGTTCCTGAGGGCACATTCTGCTCTTCTAAAATGCATGTATCAGCAACTTCAACACAATTCTTATCAAGAAGGACGTGGGGTCAAGCTGCCCTTTCTGTGGCACCAAAACCCCCTCCTTCCTTGGTTAAGTTAAGCCTGCTGGATGGACATTTTACGGCTTGCTGACTTGGCTGCTTGTTGCAATAAGCAATACTGGTTTCAGGCACTTTACTGGTTTACCAAAATCTCCCCATACAATGCCTAAAGTAGTCTTACATAGAGAATGAGCCATTATTAAATACAGGAAATGTTTTGCTCTCAATAACACTCTAATAAGGTTTGCACAAAATTTGGCCCACACTCCTTACTTTTAGGAGCAATAGCTAATGCTAACACGCTGTTTGTTTCCCTCTGTCTCTTTATAAGAACTGTGGTGAGTTATTATTACAGGGGCACAAAACACAGGAAATCAAGCAAGTCACTGGCTTCTTTCCCCAGGGCACATCCTAGCCCAGGCTCAGATATTAGTGTGACAAGGGACATACAAGTTGACTGATCAATAAGAATGATGTTTTATTGACAATCCATTTCAAAGAGGCTTATTGGTTTTCAAAACCACTCAGTGCTGACCTATCTCATCTTCCAGGGAATTCAATGGGAGTTTTACCATTAACTTCAACAAGAGGAGAGTTTGACTGATGCTGAACACTTTTGAAAATTGCATACATTCCATTTTGAAATAGCAGAGGTTTATTTCAACATTGCTTTTTAAATTAAAAAAAAAAATTAGACAACTAGGAGAATGAAATATGATGTCTTCACTTATCCCCAACACACTACAGCCCATCAAACTGACCTATTAAACACAAGGAATGAGAAGTCCTTTAAAATCATGTAACAATATTACAATCAGTATTGTGAACAATCTTTGCTCACAGTTCATTTCCAAGAAAGCCATCAACTCTATTGTGAATTCCCTGTAGTGCACAAACATATGGTGCAAAAGAGGTTAGTGCGCAGATGCTTCTTTGAGGGTCAATTCACTTTCAGGTTTTAGGTTGCATTGATTTACCTGTCAGGAAGATTTTATATACAGTTTTTAATGTTAAGTGATGTGTACTAGAATGCACAGAAGTCATTACTTGAGGTGTCTGCTCATCTGGATGTTACTATATGTGGACAGTATATAACTCCAAATGTATAGCCTGAAAATCGTACCATCTAGTGCTTTAAATAATTGTTATTTCATAATCTCTTCAATGAGTTAACTTTGTTAGATATATTCTATCGAGTCAATTTTTGTATGGTGTTTTTCTATTTTAAATCAAGTAATTTTATCTTTGCGTAAGAGGCTTAACTCTAGAAAATAACATTCTTTTGGCACTTTAGAAATAATTTAGTGTTTTCACTTTGGTATGTAGCAGGTTCGAAGAAAATTCAATTGCACTTCATTATCTCTGCCAAGAAGCTGAGAATTGTAGTTGATTAAGGATTTAAAAGATTTTTGAGCATTTTTCTGTTGCTTGAAGTGGAAAAATGAATGTTAAAAAATCAAATCTGAGAAGGTAATATGAAAATGTGTAGGTAACAAGAGTGAATAAATCAGACCCAACCACTTTTTTGAAATGTAAATTTGTTCTAATTTCCTATAAGTACAGAATGATGGAAAGACTAAGAAGTCATCTGGTATCATCTAGGATTTTTCTCTGATCTAATGGACTTGATTCACTTTATTTATGTGTAAACTCCTCTAAAGATAAGGCTGCAGCCACCTCACTAGTTAGGTATTTCAATTTTTCAGTTGACCTGGTAATATAAATAATAAACAACAACTGTGATGATAGATAGTAAGAAAAAATGAGTAAAAAAATGAGTTAATGTGCACTCTCAGGAGTTGATTTTCAAATGTATAAATCTCAGATAGTTGAAAACATTTGTTTTTCTTAAAATGTTAAAAAGTGGTTGGCTTACGTAGTAATAGAAATTGTGGACCAAATCCTCAACTGGTGTATATTCTCATAGACAATAGAGCTACGCTCACTGCTGTGGGTATGGTCCAATATCACTTTCCAAAACTAAAAGACAATATCTACTACTTTTCAGTGTGTCATTAAACACACAAACAAACAAAAACCCTTCATTTTTTGCAAAAGCTTGACAATAAAATTTCCTTAATTGTTACTGATTTGCTTCTTCCTTTTCTTTTAACACATATTGAGTTGTGTTTGGATTTGCATGTTTCTTGTAAAGCAGAAATTAACATGAGCATTTCTTTGAAATCCTTATGTTTTCATCTAGCAGTGCATGTGTAAAAGAAAGCTTGTTAGCAAATGCTGACTAACTCAGTCACTGTGTTTGTGGACTCAAGAAAGCAATTTTCTCCCCTTCAATTTCTTGGTAACAAAAGGATTTTTTTAACCATTTTCATTGTTACTGATGTGTTTACTGCTTGAATTTATCTGAATACTGAAAGCCTTCAAGAACTAACAGTTTAATTTGGACACATGAAGTAAAATTCAGACACAGATGGTTATGTGTAGATTGGAGGGGATATCTATTTGGGGAGCTGGGCATTTTTAAACAATTATCTGGAACACTGTCTCTCTATTGCCACCAAAATCATTGCTTGTTGTTCTGTGTGTGCATGAAGCCAACCATGAGTCAGAGCCAGACCCTTATCTATATATTGAAAACAGAATCATGTTAAATTGGGATTGCTGGGGAGAGCCAGGTGTAGGTATGATTCCTCACTCTGAACCTTAGCGTCCAAAAGATGGGGTACCTGCATGAACCCCCCCAAGCTTAATTATTAGCTTAGAAATGATAAGCTGCCACCACCCAAAAATATAGTGTTTTGGGGCACTTTCTGGCCCCCAAAACCTTTCCTGGGGACCCCAAGACCCAAACCCCTTGGATCTCAAAACAAAGGGAAATAAACCATTCCCCTCCTTTCTTCCTCCCAGATTCTCCCCTCCCTGGGTAACACTGGGAGATCCCTGTGATTCAACTCCTTGAATCTTAAAATTCACCTTCCTGCCCCCTCTCTCCCCCTCCCAGACTCTCCCTGAGAGAGAGAGAGGGAGAGAGAACATCAACAAGGGTCTCACCGATTTGAGGCTGCCTCAGTAATCCTAACACAGAGAGAAATCATGGCTTTTCCTCCCCTCTTCTCTCCTTTCTCCACAACTATTCCCTGGTAGTGCAGACTCCCTCCCCTTGGGTCTCAACACAAGAATAAAAAACCAATCAGGTTCTTAAAGAAAAACTTTTAATAAAAGAAAGAAAAAGTAAAAATTGGTCTCTCTGTAAATCACGATGGAAAATGTACATAAGGGTCTTTCAGCTTAAATAGACACTGAGAAGAAATCTCCCCCAGCAACAGTAACATTTGCAGCAAACAGAGATACAATCCTTCCATCAAAAATCACATTTGCAAATAAAGAAAACAATCAAAAGACTAAACCGCCTTTCTAAATGGTACTGTACTAAATTGAACAGGAGACGCTGTTTCAAAGAAATGAGAGTCTGTATATATGCCTGGTCCCTCTCAGAACCCAGAGAGAACAAAGAAAAAAACCCATCAAAAGCACAAACCAAAGGCTTCCTCCATCCGAGATTTGAAAGTACCTTTTCTCCTGATTGGTCCTCTGGTCAGGTGTTCCAGGTTTACTGAGCTAGTTAACCCTTTACAGGTAAAAGAGACATTAACCCTTAACCATCTGTTTATGACAGGCTGCAATAAGAGAGTGTGGCGATCTGAATGGAGGAAGGACATATAGCTTAGTTGGAGTTTTATTGACTATCTGAATAGTGCAGCTATGATCAATAAAACTCACACTAAGCTACATATCCTCCTTCGATCGCCCCATTATCCTGTTGCTGGATGCAGTCTGCTCTATGCAACACCTGAGATGGAGTCCTGGAGGCGATCTTTCTTCTTCAGTTTTTCTGAAGTCTTTGTCAGAAAATGTAGGAGGTAACCTCAGGAAATTACAGGGGTGTGCTTGGGCCTTCCATGATAACTCAATGTTCTTAGGGCGCCATGAATATTGGGTTGGAGTTAGAGCAGCTGCTGTTCATGGGAGGGTCTCACAACAAGATCCTACAGGCTTCTTTGTATTGCCGACCCTAAGCATTCAGAACTTATAGGCCTGACCCACAAATATCATGAGATTGGCTTAAAAATAATGAGATTTAAATGAAAACAACAAGAACAACAACAAGGATGGGTTCTTTTTATTTGCTGATTTTTTTTGAGAATATAGAGTTAATGTTTTCAAGTTTTTCTCCCTCACCATGGTTTAGGGATGGAAAATTACTTTAAAAATAAACTATAATGAAATAATAAAAATTCACATTCTTACAAAATCACATAACTTCAGGAGCTGGGACTTTATGAAAAACACCAAATATTGCAACATTCACAATAACATCTCAATAGTTGCCGATACTACTTTTAAAATGAGCACTATGCCTTCTATTCTACAGCCTTGTCAGGGGATAAAACCAATAGCAGTATGTTTCCTGAAGGGAAGGGGACTCTCAAACTAGTGAAGAAGTCTTGGATCTCTACTTCCTTGCTCATCTACATGAAAAGAGGGCTACATAATCTGCTTCATCCTGGCCCACAAACCCCTGTGCTATGAGGGGAATATAAAGAGGAAACTCATGGCCTGGAAAATCCATTTCTTTCCTGTGTGTTTTAGCACAGGAAGGTCTGCTGCAGTGCTTAGTTACTAAGCACTATGCCTTTACTGTTATATGGTTGCTTTTGTTCTTGTATAAATCCTATTCCACTTTGACACAAATAGATTTTGTTATAACTTAATATTACATTATTTTGCCCCTTTGTCCCATGTGAAAATATGCCATATTGTTCTTCCCTGCTTACACTCCAATTATTGAATTCTCTAAAAGATACACTTATCATTGTTCGTGAATCTCTCTTATACCGTCATTATTATTAATATGTTGTGGCAGTTGAATCTGCATTAGTGTATTAGTCTGTTAAATAATTTCTGTTTAATTAAGTGACTAGGTGTGATACTTATTAAACTCAAAAATACATGCTCTTGCTTTTCAACTTGCTATAACTATGTGAAGGTCATTCATTTCTATTTACATAAACCAGTTCTTTTAATCTAATGAGTCGTTTCTGAGTGATGCCATAGCATGTGTTGCCTTGAGTAGGTGAGAAAAGAATCCAATGGATGAAGCTGTTTATTCAGTGGCAGATTCACCTTCCACTTGGGTCATGGAGGTTACTGGACTCAGCATAACTGGTGAAGCCTATTGAGATTAGTGACATCTTCACGTGTATGAAAGAATGAGGAGGCATGTGAGGTCAGGGTGCAATGATTACCACAGGGCTCCACCAAATATTGTCTCACACAGCAACCGTGGCTGAGGAGGCTGCAGTACCAGTTGTGGAGTGCCTACACTGTCACTCTATCCCTTAGGAGAGAGATTTTTTTTTCTGTCATGCCCTCTGTGAATCTTCCCAAAAATAAAGTCCAGTTATTCAGCCTGTGTGCTGGGGACAGCATTTTCCCCACCCAGTTTCTTCATCTCATATTTGCATTATCTTTTAATTGATACGTATTTACTTGTGCTTCCGAACAACCAGATGGGTATGTCTGTAAGATGCCATTAATGTAAATTATTTCTGAAACTGGTATTGATTGCGTGGTTATTTATTTGTATATAACTCTGAAAAACTGCATATTTGCTTTTACTGATATGACATTGGTAAATTCTGTATACTGTGTTAATATTTTGTTCAGAATTTTGAAAATATAAAGTGCTATTTATGTTCAACTGCTTTATAGACATTGGTTATAAAAAGTATAACCATAAAGAAAATATTTTTGAATCAATATGCTGAGCCTACTTTGTAGTCTTTATAAATGAGTACATTATGTTGTAGAACTGCTTATTATGATGCCTGGTATTATATGCACATACACAACATTATATGTATGCATTTGTTAGTGCCATAACTATGTAAAAAGGCTGAGTTCTTAGTTTATTTAATTGGATTTTTGTCTTCAAAAACAAATCAAATGAACAGAACCTCACTCTACATCAAAAGGCACTCCTGATATAGAATGGAAAACACAATATCATTGGAATGACAAAGCAAAAGTAATGTAAAGTTGCAGCACATCTTCCTCCCCAACCCAACAATACCTCATCTAACTGCTAATCAGTGGATCAATATGCTTAAAATTGCCACTCCCCACCACACTATTTCACCAGTTAGAAATACCACTCAAAGCTTCCCTACTCCTCCATCAATGCCTAATCAAACAGGTTGGTTTTGAAGATGTTCAAATGATCAACAGATTCAGGCTCTTTTGAACTGTGAGGGGAAGAAGGGAATGAACCATTCTAAAGAATGATGTGGAACATCTCAGGGCAGAAGACAAAGGCACAGAAGCTCAAAGCTGGGCCACCAGAACCCCTAGCTCAAGTCAGGTTGAATATCATGGAGATGCTGATGAGTTCATCTACCTTGGTTGCATGCAGAATTTGAATGGGTGCATCAATTCACCTGCCATCTTCATGAAGTCCCTGTCTCACTTATGGATGCAAAACCATTTGGTTTAGGATCTATCAAACACAGCTACAATCTGAATTGCTATATGGGTCAGAAACAGGATCGTTTTTCTGTCAGACATGGAGCAGCTAGAGGCATTCCATTTGCACTGTCAGTGCCAAGTCTGAGCATAAAGCAGTTTGATTTTGTGCAAAATGTCATAATCTCTCAGAGAACTAACCTTCCTCCAAACATTCATTATATTCAAAAGCAGTGTTGCCTGCTCTTCAGCCACGTCTCCAGAATGGACAAAAACACGCCCGCACAACAGGCTCTCAAAGTCTCCATTGATGCAGGAAGGAGTGTATGTCCTGATTCGACCAGGTGACAAATGAAGGGCTGCCCCAGAGACTTGAGGAGTCACAGGTTTGAGACACATCGGGGAGCTTCACTATAAGACGCTTAGTGCAACACCGTTAACTGTGGTCACTTTGGCTGGCACAATGGTCCTCAGTAGACTACATATGTTTGATGATGATGCCGGGCCTCACAGATTACCCTTTGCCAGTAGCCCCACCTCAGTTTTATATAACTGAGGGTCCAGTTTGAGTGCCCCCTCCAACTGGTTTCAGCAGCAGCAGCATGTCCTAGAGAGTCTCTCAGGCAGGAAGATCCTAAATCATTTGTGGATCATTCTATGCTATTTTTGTAGGTATGATTTCTTTTTACACATTAGCCCTATGCGTATTGTTATACTATTTGCAGTTGGATTTTCTTAAAAATGGGGAGTGGGGCAAACTATTACTGTTTGGGAAAATTCACTAGTAACATATAAACATGTTATAAAATCATAACACAAATACTTCTATGTAATCCTTTACCCCTTTGTTGAATTACTATATAGTATTCTCTAATAGCCCCGAAGAAGAGCTCCATGCAGCTCAAAAACTTGTCTCTTCCACCAATAGAACTTGGTCCAGTAAAAGACATCACCTCTCCGAGCTTGCCTTTCTTATATTGTCTTGGACAGTTCCTTCTTTATAGCATTTGGTTACTTCTATAGACATCTACATTGACTTTCCCTCCAGATAGCAGCATATTCTCCATCTAAAAAAAGTTGTCCTGACTCAGTCTAGAAAATTACTTTGTAGATTAATAGTAAAACCTATTAAAAATGAAGTCACAAGAACTGATTCCTAAGACTAGATCACCTGCTTATCAATACAAAGACAAAATATGGAATGCAACTTTTTTTTATTCTCTAGTAACTTCCCACTTTAAAGATTTGTACCCAATAGCAATTGACAATTACTTGCTTTCGTGCAGCTCACAGAGAAATTTACACCAGTAGGTGCAGTGCCAAGAAAAAACTAGCGAGGGTGGGAATAAATTTCTATAATGCCCTCATTAGTCCTTGACAATAACATTATGAGACTGATTATGAACTTACGCTGGAGTCAATCCACTGAAGATATGCCAGATTTACATTGTTGTGACTGAGGTCAGAATCTGACATATTAACTCTAAAAGCTATTGATAATTAGATTTGTTATGCTTTATACTGTTGTACATATTAGAGATGAAAAGAGAGCTTTTTCTATATCGTTCTCTCCTGTAAACGTTTGCGTATTTACAATTGAGAATATTTAGCTCTGGGCCAGAGGAAATGTAGTCATTTCCAGTGAGAGACACTGAACTCTTACTTGCCTGACAAATGATCTTATCTATTATGACTTGGCATCTTCTAATTAGTAGGTGGTTTTATTTTTTGGCCAACTTAACCCTTAGACTTTCCAGAACATAATCTGACAGTGTGTAAATTGTACGTGATATTGTACTTGGGAGAGTGGTCTATATGTGTTCTTCAGTTTTGTTTTCTATTCTGTTCTGCATAAGCTATTATACTTCACAGTTCACTGTAGTATCGGTGAGCCTTCCAGTAGGGTAGTAATGAACATGACACACATCTGTCATATGTCTCTCATCTTCTCAGAGGGCAAAGTATGTGTGGTGGAGTGTCTTGTTTTGGTTTCTTTGTTTCTTTTCTTGATTTTGGAGGGGTTTTCTTTGTTTGTTTTGTTAACTAAATAAACCTTTCGCTTTTTGTTTATATTAGTGAAGGCAAGGTCAAAGTAATGGGCCTGGCTCTTGGATTGGAAAGTGGTGAGGTTTGTGATGATCCTTAGGTCCTGGGAAAGTTTTGAAGAAAGTTTCCCAAACCATAGTAAGACTTATTAATATCATATCAGGCTGATTGTGGACTAGAGATGTGTGGTACAGCATAAAAAGAATGAGTCTGGAGGTCAGGTTTTATCATCAACTCTGCCATTGACTTCCTATGTGCCTTTGACCAAGTCACTACACTTGTCTTGGCTTCACTGCCCCATTTGAAGAGCACAGATAATTATACCTCAACTTTACAATAGTGCTGTGAGATCTATGGACTCAAATCACTTCTGTATTATTAAAAAAATTGTTTGCAGAGTGCTGAAGACAAACAATGAAGTACTTAATCATCACTCCTGGAAGTTCCCTTTAATAAAAGAAGCAACAAGAATCTTTCATTATAAAACCTGAAGCTACATGAAACTCATCTCTTTTCAAACTTCATTTTGTTTTACTTGTTTGCATTCATCTCTATGGCATATTATCTCAACTTCTCACAAACAATAATAGATATATCCTCAGAAAACGTTTGTGAGCTAAGTAAGTATTCAAAACTGCCTAACTGATATAGAAGCCTAGGCCCAGATCCTTAAAGATTCTTAGGTCCCATCTGCATCTTTAGGTGTCTAAGCCCACCATTTAGTGACCACTGACATGTTCAAAGCTACCACCTAATTAGGTAGGAGCCTAATTATCCTAGGCACCTAAATTTCACCTAGGCATCTAAGGCTGGCATTTGCAAAGCTACCTAAGCGCTGACGTGTCCCCATTTCTAACAACCTGCTTGGAGACCTAGCGCAAACTGAAGCCTTGGAAGTCACAAAGCAGAATTGTCAAAATAGATGGGGGAACACCTGTCTGACCAGTGAGGCCCAATCCAGGAGGTATGCTCAGCACATGCCTAACTGCCAGCCCCCACATCAGAAGGGCTGGATGCAAACCACCAATAGGGGGAGAGGTGGTAGAGTGCCCACACAAAGGGCAGGGGTACAGGTAGACATAGGGCATGTCTAAGTCCCATTTTAAAAATGACTTAGTCACTGAGAGCCAAACATGTAAGGTATTTACGTGCCTACAGATATGTACCTGGCAAGATTTTTAAAAGCACCTAGGTGCTTAATTCTCATGATTGTGCCTGTTTGCTTCCTTAGAATCATAGAAGATTGGGTTTGCAAGAGACTTCAGGAGGTCATCTAGTCCAACTCCCTGATCAAAGCAGGGCTAACACCAACTAAATCATCTCAGCCAGGGCTTTGTCAAGCAGGCCTTAAAAACCTCTAAGGATGGAGATTCCACCACCTCCCTAGGTAATCCATTCCAGTGCTTCACCACCCTCATAATGAAATAGTGTTTCCTAATATCCAACCTAGACCTCCCCCACTGCCACTTGAGACCATTACTTCTTGTTCTGTCGTCTGCCACCACCGAGAACAGCCAAGCTCCATCCTCTTTGGAACTCCCCTTCAGGTAGTTGAAGGCTGCTATCAAATCCCCCCTCACTCTTCTCTTCTGCAGACTAAACAAGGTCAGTTCCCTCAGCCTCCCTCATAAGTCATGTGCCTCAGGCTCCTGATCATCTCCGTTACCCTCCACTGGACTCTCTCTAATTTGACCTCATCCTTTCTGTAGTGGGGGTCCCAAAACTGGATGCAATACTCCAAATGTGGCCTCCCCAGTGCCGAACAGAGGGGAATAATCACTTCCCTCAATCTGCTGGCAATGCTTCTACTAATGCCTACTATTAAGGCACCTAAATACCTTTAAAAACCTAATTTCTTCAATTAGATATTGGATCCTGTGTGACAAAGTCACTCTTGAAAATGGGACTTGGGGTCCTAAAACCCTTAAGCATTTTTGAAAACTTTTATCCATTATCTCTTTTACAGTTGTAATGACCTGCTCTTCCTGGGCACACCAGTTTAATACCAGTGTCTCTGGAGCATTAGCACAGCCCATTTCCTCCTCTAATCTCCCTCTCTGGGTGCTTTTCCATGAATAATGGATGACTTTGGCTGCTGTTCTTCATTCTATTTCAAGGGCACTGCAGATCTCTTGGGGAGCTAGGGGGGCAGGGGAACCACCGATCAACTACACTTCCAACTTCTGGGTCTCAAAAAAACACTAAACTTTTATTTAACCAGAGTAAACCAAACAGTAGCGTCCAGTAACCCTTCTACTTCTCATTCCCAGATAGAAACTCTAGTTTTCTAAGAGCCCAGCTATGCTTCCCTTCCTGAGCACAGTCTAGTTCCCTAACTGCCTCTGTGATCTTCCTCCCTCTCTCCTCTGCAGCCAGATGCCAACTCTTTCAAAGTCAATCCCTCTAAAGTTCTGAACAAGTAGTCTGGGTTGAGCTTCCTTCCAGAAATCCAAGCCTCTGGGGGTATGTCTACACTTCAGAAAAACACTCAAGACAGTGAGTATCAGAGCTACAAGTGTGGGCTATCGCTATCGCTCTGAGATAGCCATGAAGAATTGTTGTTGGCTATTACATTACCTTTTACAGAGTGTTTATCCCTGTAAGTAAATTACCCATCAAACACAACTGGAGCCATGTAGATGTTTCTCCTTGGGCTGGAGCTCAGGCGCTGAAATCCACCCCTCTCCCCGGGCTTCACAGCCTGAACTCCAGCCCAAGTGGGAATGTCTACACTGCTGTTTCTAGTGATGTTGTGGACCATGCAAGCCAAAGTCTGTAGATTAAGCCTCTGGGACTCACTGCCACTGGGATTTTTTTTGCTATATAGATGCACCCAGTGTCTCTGTGTATTCAATAGGATCTGTTATTTTGGTCTTCAACCAACAACATGCCCCATCATACAATTTTGGTTAACAACACATTTAATAATGACATCTCATATCACGCCATTTCAAAATAACATAGCCCCATAGGCCAGAAAGATTCAATGACTTGCCTAAGGTCACACAGGAAAGAAAATCTGTGGCAGCACAGGAAACAGAACCCAGATTTACTAATTCTCATCTTGTGCCCTAATCACAAGACAATTCTTCCTCCCTGTTTTTTGTTACCAAAGCAAAATATTTTTGAAGGACTCACTAATGGTTTATGCTGAAATCATGGCTGTCCTGGGCCATCCCTAAATTGGGTTAAACGCAATAGTTTTAGCTGAGTTTCATACCAAGTGTTTGTGTTCATTCTAACCTGACCCTGAAAGTGAAAACTAGCAGGTGGGAATTGACACAAATCAAAGCAAAAGGAAAAGGTCACTCAACCACTTTGCATCAAGGATGTTAAGCTTTATGAAACTCTAGTTAACAATAAATTGATTACATCTAGTGAAGGGCCAGTTCTTCAGCTAGTGTAAATTGGCATAGCTCCATGGATTTACACCAGCTGAGAAGCTGGCCCAGAGTCTTAAGTGCTGTACAATGAGTCAAGTTTTAGCCAATAAATCATTTCATTATATATATGATTCTGATAATGCATTGCATAGGAGAGGTTGTTTTTAGAGCTATGTAACACACAGGGCCGGCTCTAGCCATTTCGCCGCCCCAAGCATGGTGGCACACCGCGGGGGGTGCTCTGCTGCTCGCCGGTCCCGCGGCTCAGCTGGACCTCCTGCAGGCGTGCCTGCGGATGCTCCACCGGAGCCGCGGGACCAGTAGACCCTCCGCAGGGACGCCTGCGGGAGGTCCACCAGAGCCGCCTGCCGCCCTCCCAGCAACCGGCAGAGTGCCCCCCACGGCATAATGCCCCAAGCAAGCTCTTGGTGTCCTGGGACCTGGAGCCGGCCCTGGTAACACATGTAAGATGAAATACTACACATATAAATTAGCTAGTATATAGAAAATGGGGTGGGGGGGAATTCTTTTTACATGTATAGTTTTGTGGAATTTTCACACTAAGCCAAAATGTCCTAAACTCTGAAATTTCATTACAATTTAGGTGCAGTTTTCAGGATAATGACACTCTTGTGAAAATGTAGGCACCTTGAAAATATTTGGTACAAGAAGACTGATCACAGTGGTCCCTTATGGCCTTGGAATCTATGAAGCTAGGAAGATGTGTTATGATCCGCACCCCCTCCTCCGCCAGTTGGTCACACATACTCAAAAAGGAAATGACAGAAGTTTTGCCCTGCTTTATTCCCTTGCAAACGGTGTCCCCTCAGCATAGCTAAATCAGAATACTATCACCACATCAATCATTTTTGTGCCAATCCCTAAAATTATGACCTTCAGACAGTTTGTCACAGTGCTGTTGATGGTGCTACATAGTAGACATGCTGAATACCAATCCATGATAAGATTTTTCTAACCATTGCAAGTAAAACAAATACATTCTCTACCTTCTGAACCTTGCTTTTCATGGAATGAATGAGTACAGCATAAGATCTGTAGTTTAAAGCAAAGGCAGAACTCATGGACATTTATGGTCCATTGTAACTGATTTTGATCATGTATTTATTTGACCTACTGTCCTTGCATTTCAATTCCCAAGTGCCCTCATGGCTTTTTGGTAGCATCTATTTTATGTTATTTACTGAGTTCTTTTTAGAAAGAATACTTTTAATTGCTCAGTGTATCTCTACAGTTCAAACTCTTCCTCTCACTTATTTGAAGTGGTCCACCTACTGAGAGCATTTCTTCCTTCAGCATACTATAGAACCCTGCATCTCTTTATTCTCGTTATGCTGTTATCTGTTTCAGCCTGAATTTCACCATTGTCACTGATGAGGCGACTAACCCAATTTCTCTCGAATGCAGAGTGCCCTCTTGTACCTCTCTCTGCACATCTACTTTCCCCTGCAGAGTCATCATTTGCACGGGGAGTGGGAGGCACATGTGAGATTTTATTCATGAAAATGTAGAGAGAAGTTTTATACACCATGTTTTCCCTGCATTTCATTATTTGCCCTGTATTGAAATGTCTATCAGGCTCTTCAGTTTTCAGATAAAACCTAAACTCAATATTTCTATTTGAACCAAACCAGTCAAAGAAACTCAGGAAATTATCCAGTACTCAACAGCCTGAGAGAAGCATAAGCAGGTGTTAAATTAGGACTATGCTTGTCTTCCCATTTTATTACTGTCCTTTTTAAAAATGGAGAAGGCATTTGACTCAGATTAGTGTTTGTGGGCATCATTGAAAAGGGAGTCTAAAGAGGCATTTAAATTGAGGAAGACATTGGAAGAGCAGCATAGAAATATGCATGGAAAATAGAACTGGTTGATTTTTTCCCCTGGAAAATAATTTTGACTAAAATGAAACTTTTTTGGTTTTGTCAGCATTTTTCTCAAACAATTCTTTTTGTTTCATTGACATTTTCCTCATAATAGTTTGGATTTCAGCCTTTTTTTTTAGTATAGTTTTCAGGATTTCAATATTTGGATACAAGCTCCAGACATTTAGAGGAAGATAGACATTTTCTGCAAACGTCTTCATTTCTACAATATATCTGTGTTTTGGAGGGAAACTAACAAAAAAAATTGGAACCAGTGCTGGTGAAAATGGAGTGAAAGGAGCATACAAACAGGATGGCTAAACTGACATCACTGTTGGAGACTGCCCCAGAGATGACATGGAATTTTTCAGAGATTTGCTTGTGAAATCCATTTCCAGTTAGCAGTTTTACTTTTGAAAATATGCTTGAAAAGCACAAAAAAACAAAATCACTTTTTTTTCCTTTCAAGGGAAATTCTTTTCAAAATATTCTCTATATTCTACAATGTCTGTGTGATAGGCATTTGAGTGTGAGATAAAGGCCATTTTCTTCATGCCTTATATAATTTTTCACATGAATTATAAAAGTAACACAAAGAAAATTCAGGTAAGTACTCTCTCTTAGGAACACTAAAAATACTCCAAGGAAAAACGGCATTTATCTAGTCAGTTTTTCTATAATAGAATTTGCCATTTGACAGTTTAACCATTTTGTTAGCCGCACTTATTTTAGCCCCATAATAATGGCTATAAAAAACACCTTTCACAAGAGGTTTTAGAATTTGCAATTTTTAGCATTTTGTTTTAAGAGTGAGACAATCAAGGGGAAGTGAAGAGTGAAACAAAGAAAAAGAAATGTAGCCATTGCTAATTTCAGTGATGGTCTGGTGAGTCAGAGAGAAAGGAGGTGAAAGATCAGAGATTCTAAAGTGAAGAATTGCACAGTTAGGACTTTAAATTACATCCCATGAGAAATAGAAAGGTGTGAAGACCAGTCTTAACACCTTTAAAAATGCTGAACTCTTCTACCCCAATTACTACTTTAGGTCACTGCAGTAGTATCACTAGAATAAGCTGTGGTCTTTTGAACCATTACTGTGGAATACCATAGCACTGTTTTGATAAGGGCAGATCTGAAGCAGATGTTCTCCACCATTGAGACCAAAAGGTGAAGAGGAACCTGAAAGCCCAAGTGGTTCTCATCATAAGTCACCCATGAAAGGCTTCTGCCTTGCCAAAATAGCATGGGACAAATACTGGGCCTCCAGACTTCATCAATGACATTGCTACTTGAAGTTTTTCTGACCTTCCCACTAAAATCCTCTCTCCTACCTTCCTTACTACCTTTTCTATCAATCTCATTCTCTCTTTACTATCCAGCAAACACCTTCCTCCCTGAAAAGAAGAGAAACACTCAAAGTCACCACTTGAAACATCATTTTAATGGAGTGAGAGAAGGAAGTCCAGGGGCTTCCAAGAGGTCTGCTATGTATCACCATAACCACTTGCCTATAGGCTGCATTTTTTCCCCTTCATCTTTTGTTTGTTGTTTTGTCTATTTCTATTGCAAGCCCTTTGTGGTGTGGAATGGTCCTTCTTTATGTTTAGAAAACACAGAGGAGATTTTGCACAGTACTGCCATATAAATAAACAAACAAACAAATAAATATTAGCCACATTTAGTCAGAGACATGCTACAGATATTCCCTGAAACACTACTCCATATATCCATGACACACACTTATAGACACATAAACACACAAATGAAGCTGAATAAATGCTTCTGCTAAAATTAAGGATACTGACATTAGAACTGCTTTTAACTTCATCTCTATTTGTGAGAGTAATTTGCACAGACTTGAGATTAACATCAAGATACTAAATATTCACAAAAGACAACTCCCTCAAATCGTGTTTTTGCTTATCTATAATAATTTCCTTTGGTAATTTTATTCAAGAACATTAACACAGATCGCTTGTGTTGTGTTCTTAATTATTTTTTAAATATTGTGCTGCCACTCATGTTGAAATACATAACATGCAAGCAGCAGGTTAGTTTGAAATGCAACATACTAAACTGTTTTTTAATCAATGAATGATAACGGTAGTTTGTGTTTTGACTTTTGCCATTTAATTACCAGTAATAAGATTTTTAAATTAGTAAAGTAAAATCTGTGTTCAGAGTCATTTATCTCTGCTTATGTTTATTTTAAAACTGCCTGTGAGCTTGAGGTGCTTGACACAGCAACAAAAATATACAACACTAATTATGTTAGCAATAGTAATATGTAAGTTGCCACGTATTTCCACAATACAAAATTCTTGTGGCCTTTTTTTGAGAAGCTCTTGTACTTCTATTGTTTTCATCAGGCCTTTGAAATTCAGCAGGTGGAAAGCCCTGAGACTATGTCCCATGAAATTTCATTCAGGTTTGGCTGAAATATAAACAGGCCAAAATCACCATTACCCTTCTGTTATTAATGTTAAACAGGAAAATTTTGGCAGAATGCCAAGATAATAACTGAACATGAATATTCCAAGTTTGGGCCAAATCTGAAGCAACAGCTGATGACACTATGCAGGGAATACATCTTTGAATAAATCCAGACACCTAGAACCAAAGCCAAATGCTCAGTGTTACTGTAATCTCCCATTTAACCAGATGTGTGTATTCATAGGCACTCAGGCCTCATACAAGCTGTACTTCTTTTGATGCAGTCAAGAACTTGATCTAATATGAGTCATTCTCTTGGCTGATGATTGTACAGTAGCTCATCGCTCTTTTAGCTGGTAGTTCAGACCCAGAGCCTCTTGACACTTTTGCATTTTAGTGCACATAAAGTCTGTGACATAAACTAATGTAGTTTCTCAATAAAGTAAGATTGACTTAGGCCCCTGACGGTAATTTAAAGGGCATGTTAGAGTCAATTATAATTGTTGGTAGCCCCCCAAGATCAATATTGTTTACATTTGTTACAACCACAACTGATAGAATTCAGGCTGTTGAGTGCATTTTTATGTCCTGTACATTTGGCTTTTCCCACTTCCCACTAAGATTACTTTTCTGATGTTTTGTATATTCTTTCCAGTAGGCTGCATGTGTTATATTCTGCATTTATCACACCTTGTTGTTCTATCAATCTGCTCCTCGACCTTTATGATGCTGTCTACCCTAGTGCCAGCTGGGATCTGGGCTGCAGGCAAATTCACTCATATGCTGATAGAAATGAAAGGAGTGTCAAAAAGTATTGTACTGTAATCAGGCCACTTGAATTGTGTGTTACTTTAGTTCAAAGGAAATGTTAATGGTATTGTCTTCACTTATCTATAATCTGTTGACTGTGATTGCATTACAGTATGTATATCCCTGCAACTAGTAAATCCTAGATCAAAACTGTGTGTTCTTGTTAAGATGAGAATGTACTTGATGTATAAAAGTCATGAAAATGAATGAAGAATTGTTGTTGGCTATTACATTACCTTTTACAGAGTGTTTATCCCTGTAAGTAAATTACCCATCAAACACAACTGGAGCCTTGGAAATGTAAGTGAAGAAGGGTGCTAACTTCAGAGCAAGGGACATTATGGTTCAACAACAAGAATTCACAGACTCAGTCTCCATTTACTACTCAATGACATTAAGGGAAAACCTTCATGGTTAGAGAGATTGTCAGCTTGTCCTCTGTGAGAAGAAGTATAAATATGGATTCAAAGAAAGATCCTTTATCGCTGACTGTTTGGACCCTTCAAGGAAGATACCAAATGCAAAGTGGAGCTCCCCAGAAACATTTGGGTTCCCTGAAAAGACTTTTGGGAAACTAGCAGTTCATTACATCAGCTGCTTCTATTTGGACTTACAAACTTTGACTCACTCACCTGTTAATGTATTTTACCTGCTTGAACCTCTCAATAACTCTCATTTCTTTTTCTTAGCTAATAAAACTGTAGTTAGTTTACTAGAGAATTGGCTGTTGGTGTTGTCTTTGGAGTGACACTCAAAGTACCAATTGATCTGGGGTACGTGACAGATCCTTTGAGATTGGGAGTAACCTGTTGTGGTGTAATTTTTGGTTTATGTGACCATTGTCACTAAGTACGGTTTGTCTGGGTCGCAAGATAGGCTGGAGTGCCTAAGGGGACTGCCTGTGACTCCATGGTAAGAGTGGTATAGTCATTCAGAAGTTCACACTTGTTACTCACCTGGTGAAACCTAATTGTTGAATATATCACAAGTTGGTGGTGCCTGCCCTGTTTTCTGGCAGTCTGACCTAAGATTGGCACTCACAGTTGTTCAAATAGCCACTTTCCTAACCTAAGGATTTATTCTGCGTAGCCTTTTGCATATATGACATTTTGCAAATAGTCAGTGTCAGAACACCTTCTTTGTTATATTTCAGCTGCACCACTGTAATTAGATCTATTTGGGGCTACATGAAATACAGCTATGGTACAATTAGGTTACCCCACGCTCTTCTCCTTTCCTGTGCATACAAAGGACCCTAAACACAGTCGAACTAGAATGATTCCGCAGCATGTGCCAGGGAATAGGTTTTGGAGTGACCCCAGGAGGACAGTGGGTAATTCACTTATCTGTATATGCCAGGTGGCAGTGCTCTATGTTTGAATCATAGAATCATAGAATATCAGGGTTGGAAGGGAGCTCAAGAGGTATCTAGTCCAATCCCCTGCTCAAAGCAGGACCAGTTCGCAACTAAATCATCTCAGCCAGGGCTTTGTCAAGCCTGACCTTAAAAATCTCTAAGGAAGGAGATTCCACCACCTCCCTAGGTAACCCATGCCAGTGCTTCACCACCTTCCCAATGAAAAAGTTTTCCCTAACAGCCAACCTAAACCTGCCCCACTGCAACTTGAGACCATTACTTCTTGTTCTGTCATCTGCCACCACTGAGAACAGTCTAGATCCATCCTCTTTGGAATCCCCTTTCAGGTAGTTGAATTCTATGTTTCTCCTGTCTAGCTTACAACACTCCTAGTAATACATCCCAGAAGTACATTTGCTTTATTTGCAACAGTGTTACACTGTTGGCTCATACTGAGTATGTGATCCCCTATAACCCTCAGATCTGTGCTCTGCCCCAGTCCATACTCCACTCTATCGGAGCCAAAAGGCATCATGTCTAGCTGCAAGAGGATCTCTGCAGGCCAGACTTGAATACCATCATTGGGACTTTGCATTCCCTGAGCTCCTCTTGGAAAAAAAGACAGACTACTTCAATGTCAAATCCATTCATTTCACTGCCATCTGCCACTTCCAATCTGAGAAGCATTCATGCAAAGGATGAGGTAGCGGAGGGAGCATTTTTTTTTTCTTTTTAGAGCTAGCCTATTCTATAGCTACCTCAACGTGCTGCAGGATATGAGACGTTGAAGCCAATACAATACCAAGCAGCAAACCAAAACAGGTAAGCTCTAATTTGTCTAGATCCCTCTGTATCCTATCCTACCCTCCAGCGTATCTACCACTCCTCCCAGTTTAGTGTCATCTGCAAACTTGCCGAGCGTGCAGTCCACACCATCCTCCAGACCATTAATAAGATATTGAACAAAACTGGCTCCAGGACCGACCTTTGGGGCACTCCACTTGATACCATCTGCCAACTAGACATTGAACCATTGATCACCACCCACTGAGCCCAACAATCTAGCCAGCTTTCTATCCATCTTATAGTCCATTCTTCCAGCCCATACTTCTTTAACTTGCTTGCAAGAATACAGTGGGAGACCGTATCAAAAGCTTTGCTAAAGTTTAGGAATAACACATCCACTGCTTTCCCTTCATGCACAGACCCAGTTATCTCCTCATAGAAGGCAATTAGGTTAGTCAGGTATGACTTGCCCTTGGTGAATCCATGCTGACTGTTCCTGATCACTTTCGTCTCCTCTAAGTGCTTCAGGATTGATTCCTTGAGGACCTGCTCCATGATTTTTCCAGGGACTTATTTGCTTTTTCAGAGGCAATGCAAAGACAGGGTTGGAGGCAGGGCAAAGCCCAGAATAGTCAAAAAGCATTAGCTGAAGAACCTGCTGCAGCCCTGAGGTCCTCAGAATTCAAAACATAATTTTGGCCAAGCATTAATCTGACTATGGACAATAGCTACTTTCTTTATTATTCATTGGGTGGTATAGGAAGGCAAGTGATTTGTACTATCCATTGTAAGCAGTTGAACTGAACATGAATCTGCATTTCATCTACTTAAAAAGTGTCCAGATGCTGTGATAATGGACACATGAAAATCATTAAATAAAATATATTCCAAAAACATTCTGTTTTTTTTAATCTAACTTGAATCAGGATTTCCCCTGATTTAAAAATGTTATAAATATTTTTCTTTCCTCTCCAATTGTATGTAAGAAAATGCCGACCTTTTTAGTGTTGTCAGGTTTTACATTGCCCTAATTGCCTGAGATGGTTTATTTTCCAAGGTTTTTTTCCCCTCTCCCAGTTATCAATTATCTGAAAGCAAGCAGTAAGGGGCAGGTTGTTTTTTTTTTTTAACATATCTTTGTACATTCTAAAGATTTTTTCTTCCACCTTATTTTTGGCTACTAAAATAATTTTCCCCTTATGGTTTTATTTCCAGTGTCTCTTCATAGTCCCTAATGGTTTTACATGCTGTTGCTACATTTAACTCTCCCTTTTTACAGTCAGAATCATGTCTGATTCTAAGTTAAATTGTTTTGGTGGGTGGTTCACGAATTCACATCCCAATTGATAGTCAATCTCAGTTACAATTACAAAACATATGAAGCAGTCATCTTGTCCCAGCTATTCAGAGTAAAAATATATGTTAATAACATTGTAACATAGAATTATACAGACACTTACTAGTTAACTTGGCTATAAATTGCAATTGTATCTAATTCCATACAGGGACTTGGTCATTGTGAGCAAATATTCCACTGTAAAGACCAAAATAATACCCATTATCACCTGTTTCCTACTAAACATAAATAGGACTAACAAAGAATGCCCTATGGAAACAAGGGGGAAATAGAGTTTGCTCTAGTACATTTACAAAAATGTGACCAGACATCCTTTTGCATCATTTCAGTTTCATTCAGATCCATTTGTTGTTGTGGTGGTGGTGGTGGTGGTTTTACTACTTCATATCTGCTCTGCTTCACATATGCACTACAACAATGCAGTTGTCTTCTATGTTCACTAGCTATTGCACATAGTGTTGATGGAATTTTCAGGCACTGTATTACTTAGTAAATTGATTATTATTTCCTGAGCAACATACTGTAATCAGCACAAAATAAATTTTGAACAGAAGAGCAATAAGAAAGTCTCTTTGGTAATCTCTCTTTCCCACTAGGAATGTGTTTGTATGTGTGTGCTTCTATAGATGTATATATGCACTTTGCACAGTAACAGCATTCCCATGCATATATATGCACACAATTGAAAGATAGTGGTGTATATGCTTAGTATAGGTTTGATCAAAAACCCATTGAAGTCATTGACTTTCTTTTGACTTCAAAAGGATTTGACTCACGCCCTTTGCAAAGAGAAAATTGATGAGGCACTCAATTTGTGACATGAAACTATATCGTAGCGTCAGCAATAAAATTGTAAGCTAAATCTATTATGCATCTATCATGCAGCTATGAATATTTTTCTTTATTGCAACTGCAGTCATGTTGTGGGAGTGGGGAGAGGTTATTTTCTCATTCTCTGTATAAATCTAGTTGTATTTATCCCTTCTCTTCCTGGTAGATCCCATAATAAACCACTCCAGAAGGTAATCAGATAAGTGAGAAGCAAAAGTGGTTTTAAAGATTGTATAGATGCCCCTAGAGATTATCATCTAGATTGTCCCAAACCCTCCTTGTCTATTCAAGGGACTAAGGAGAAATACAGCACCCCCTCACCTCCTACCCCTATACCTGCTTCCTTGACCCTGTTCAGATTGTCCTTCTTGCCATAAGGCAAGGATGAAGGGGGAGATCTGGGGCTACTCACTCCCTGGGGAAATGGAAATGGGAGGAGCTAAATGGAGTGGGAGGAGTCATAGTTATACACACAGACAGTCCAGCCATTGCTGTCTCTATGCACAGCAAGCTACCTCACACAAAGAGCTGAAGTAATCTTTTCCCTCCATAGAGCAACAGAGAGGCAGGGAAAATATTGAGCTATGCTCCTGAGCAGTGCAGTTAAGTACCACCCTTTCTCAAGACAGATTATAGAGTTACTCAGTCAGTGTAGTCTTATGAGAAATACAATCTCTAAATATATAACATAAGCTTTTTCAATGAAACACTGTGTCTAAATCTACTTAAACCAAACCACTAGCATAAAGTAAACATGGATATGTTCTGCAGTCTTTAACATACTTGCAATGGTCCTTCCAGCACAAAGGTTGGAAGAAATATTTTTGGTGCAATATTTTGTTTTTGAGTCTAAATAAAACTTTGCAATGGACCAAATATTATATGCTAGTGTACATAAAAGTCTCTTTTTTTTCCTGTCTGAACATGAACCTGAGAGCAACATTCCGAGTAATATAACTGAAATACACGCAATAGAGTTTAGAGTAAATTGCACAAGAATATAGAGCAAACCAACTTTTGCAACTGTAAAAATTATCTGAGCTTAATCAATCATCATCCCTTTAATGTAGTAAGCATAGTTATATTTTATTCAGAAAAAAGTTATGAGAACAAAATGTTGGATTTATTTAACTGGCAGGATATTAAATAATATAGCTGTTATCTTTTCCTGTATTGTAAATTATTGAATTAAACCTTCAGTCAGTTTGGCCATAGTGCCAAATGGATATTACAACAGTACAATGCAGCAAACAATATCTGTCACTGAATCTAGGTCTCACTTACAGCTGAAATTACAGTGAATAAAATGCTTGTGCAGTAGACTGGAAAAGGGTTCATTATTATTTATTCGTCTTGCCTGGTAACACAAAAACTAATGAAATTTCATTGAGAAGAATGCATGTCAGGATTACTGTACATCATAAAGACACATCCCTTTAACTTCACTGTGGATATTTGTCTATGTAATCAGATGCCTGTTTTGCAATACTTCTATATCTGAAGGACATGGCCAAGTTCATGACATAAAACAAATCACCCTCATAAATGAAAAGGCTTCCTTTATCTCTTCTGCATCCTACATAATAGTACAAAAGTCTTCCGAAAAATGTGCTGTAAAAAACAGTGTAGCAGTGTACAGCAAGTAATTCTACTCCAGCAAGACCTGTCTGTTGTAAACTTGCATGTTTTCTTTCTTGTGGTGTTGTGCAAGTAATAAACTCCATAGAATGTGAATATCTATATTCTCTATACCTATTTATGGTCTATATAGCTATATCAATGTCTATATAATGAATTTATCCATATACATCTGCATCCAGGTCTACATAATGTAATGTCGGATCCTCATCTGGGGAGAACTGATTAAACTTCATTGACTGAGAACAATTTTATGAAATTTACCAGAAATAGGCCTATGCCACAGCCTGAACTTCTAGCTCTGAATGCTTTGCAGAATATTTTGGCTTTGCATTAAATTATCTTAGTTCTCTGTATACATCCAAACTTAGAATTTGGCCCTAAAATTCAGAATGCTCCTTTTTATGAGCAATGATTTAATCAAATGTTGACATTCAAAGTGAAATATTAATCATATTAAGAGCTATAATTTATACAGCCATAAAATAAATGGACAGACATAGATGTACACATTAATATACATTCTCCAGAATCTCAACTGGCGTAAATCAGCATTGCTTTTTTTATTCACATATACAAGTTCAAATTATGAAACTGAATGAATATTCCTGGCAAATTAAGTATAGTGGTCACCATTTAAAAATAAATAAATAAATACCACTCTTCCCAGACTGTAGTATCTGTGTTACCATAGTAGTATTTGTTGAATATGTTTAGACTTTGAATTTTTGACAAAATATTTTATCAACATTCGAATTGCAATGGAAAGAGAGGAGAAATTAATGAAAATGCTCTATTTTCCAACCAGTTCTGTACAATTAGCTATTTCAATTCATAATCATTGCCAGAACTGTGATATTTTGTATCCTACCCCTATACTATAACTTTTGACAAGTTGTTCCTGATTAAACAGTAACCACAATAATGTAATAGTTTAAACCAATATTGTACTTGTAGCATCAAGAAACTTCAGAGAATATGCAAGAAATATGTAATGAGAGTGTGAAAATGGACACTTCATAGCTAACTACTCCAAAGAAGGCATTGGCCAGTAAACATACCATAGATATTTTGGTTTAAATATTAGGAAAAATTATCAGAATAGAAAAATACTGAAACATTCACCCACGGACTGGCATTCGCAGAGTATAGAATTGCTCTCACTGGAGATATTTAAGATTTCTCTCTCATTTTTCAGGGATGTTTTAGCAGTAATGAATTCAGTCCTATGGGGAAAGGATAAGAAAACTTTCTGTAGATCCTGATGTTCTGGTCCAGCTCAGTATAAGGTCTGGGAAAGGGAGGAAAGGGAGGGACATATACAAAGATGGCTTATTCTAAATCAGAGGTAGGCAACCTATGACACGCATGCCTAAGGCAGCACATGAGCTGATTTTCAGTTGCACTCACACTGCCCAGGTCCTCGTCAGCAGTCCAGAGGGCTCTGCATTTTAATTTAATTTTAAATGAAGCTTCTTAAACATTTTAAAAACCTTATTTATTTTACATACAACAATTGTTTAGTTATATATTATAGACTTATAGAAAAAGACCTTCTAAAAATGTTAAAATGTATTACCGGCACACAAAACCTTAAATTAGAGTGAATAAAAGAAGACTCAGCACACCACTTCTGAAAGGTTGCCGACCCCTGTTCTAAACTATTCTGCTTTATATTGTGCCTGGCTGCCAGTGGCCACAAGGTGGGATCACCAGACTGCATAGCTGTGCCCTGAGTCATCCTACCACATCCCCTATGCTGACAGGGGGTACCAACCCTGTAGCTTCACAATGGTGGTGACCTGGAGCACAATAATGCCTGGCTCTGTTGGAAGTCATTTAAATATATTCTGTATATATGGCCTCACCATGTAAAGTCTGAGTCTGAAATCCTGAGTGCCATTAAAGTCAGTGGGGGTTTCTCAATTGGCTTCAGAGAGACTAGGATTTCACTCCAAGTGCCTCATAGGCCACCACCACATTCAAGAGCATTTCAGAAAGCTGGGTTCCTTTCTATTTTTAGTGTCTGATAAGAGACAAACTGGGAGGTCTCAGTTGCTCCTGAGTTGACTTTTTCAAGAGAAACTGAAACCTTAAAGGAACTCAGTGTCTCTGAAGCTCTATACATCAATGTCTGGAGGGGAAGAAAGCACATGAAAGTTGAAGACTCCTGTGGGGAAAAATCCCTACAGGCTTTAGGCTGTTTTTGTTGCTGAAGCCTGTAATATGCCCTTTAATCTCACTTTCTATATGCTACTCTCCTCTTTCAATACCAGGCTGGGATTTGAACAATTTACTGGGGAAAATATGTCTCCCTGGGTATACGTCTGCTATGTCTCTCATGTTTTATTCCTTTCCTTGGATACTTTCATTCCTTTTCCTTTCTGCCTATCACTGCTTAGCTCCTTCCATGGCCAATATAAGACTCCTTGCATTAATCTGTTATTTTAAGCTTATGCTCCGTTGGTGTTAACAAGCTAACCAACTGACACTACGTATCATCCACTGCTTCTTCTTTTGCATCAGTCAAACTATTCAAAGCCCTTGAGCTATTTTTTGGTTGAAGAAAATATCCATTCATTTCTGTTTCTAACAGGACTGACTCAAAATCCCTAGCCTTATTTGCAACAAGAGGTTCTCACACAGTTTTAATATTTGTGGGGCCTAAACAGCATTTCTTCTTTGTGTATATGTGGGGTGGTTTTGTTTTTTACATATTGTCTTCTTTTATTTTGCTCTGGTTTGCAGAGCTTTCTTAGAGGCAGATGCTTACACCTTTACACAGTTAAATAGCACACACTATGGTGGGACTGTAAACATGCATGAGTGATTTAGGAGCACAAGTTCCATGGAAAGTGAATTGACTGAAGCTGTTCCACCTTGTATAAAAGTTAAATATTCATTAGAACAGGGACTGAAACCTGGACTTCCTACTTCCCACATGAGTGCCCTGGCCTCTAGCCTCAGGAGTCATTGGCACTCTCTCTTGCCCAATGACTAGTCAAGTTGAAGTGTAAGTCTTTTGGGTCAGACACTTGTTTGTATAGTGTAGGGGTCGGCAACCTTTCAGAAGTGCTGTGCCGAGTTTTCATTTATTCACTCTAATTTAAGGTTTTGCGTGCCGGTAATACATTTTAATGTTTTTAGAAGGTCTCTGTCTATAAGTCTATAATATATAACTAAACTATTGTTGTATGTAAAGTAAATAAGGTTTTTAAAATGTTTAAGAAGCTTCATTTAAAATTAAATTAAAATGCAGAGCCCCCCAGACCGATGGCCAGGACCCGGGCACTGTGAGTGCCGCTGAAAATCAGCTCGTGTGCCGCCTTCGGCACCTGTGCCATAGGTTGCCTATCCCTGGTATAGTGCCTGGCACAATGGTTCCCCTGTACTGATTGGTGGGTCAGGTGCTACCAGAATATAAATAAGTGATAGTAACACAAAGACAAAAAGCTTTAAAATGGAATTATGTTTGAGAAATGTATCATTAATTTAGATTGGAATACATTACAGGGATATTGTGATTATCCCCACATGAAGCTACAAACCAGGAAATTCAGCATTAAGAATATACTTAAAAGAACTCAAACTTGTTGAGTGTGGAAATGCACAGTTAAGGCACACAAGCAATCTTAACTCTGCTCTGTATCGATGCCATGCAACAATTGTATGAGTATGATATAAAACTTGTCTCGTCCCAGATTAAACTGATTTTCAAGACATTCTGGTTTTCAATATTTTTCCCCTCACGGTGTCACTACAGAGCAGAAGTGTCACTCAGTCATCTGTTCTGCTTTTTTCAAGCACTGACCTGGTCCTTACCATAAAGTTGCTAGAAAAGACACCTCTTAATCATCTGCTGTTTTTGGTTCATAAAGTCCTATTAATGTTTTGAATCAGATACAAGGCTCTGTCTAAGGCAGAGTAAGAAAGATTCATTAAAGACTCACTATCCCTGAAATTTATAACCTTTCTGGATGGTAATAGCTGGGATAAATTCCTCCTTATCTAGTTTCCCTATGCGAATTATTGCCGCTTAGCATTTAGAAGCTTTTTGCAGTACACTCCTCACCATAGTGCTTTCTTGTTCTGACCTCTTCAGTGTTGTGATATTTCAGCATATTTAGGCTACCCTTAATACTCACCCATTCATCTTATGGGATAGCAACACAACTCTTCTCTGTCTGCTACTCAAGCCTCTGGGACAAAAGAGTGGTTGCAGCAGTTTAAGCTCTTCACGGCATGTATTGTCCTGTTGTTATTTGTTAGTATTTCACCTAGCACAATCCAGGTCCCAGACTGGGGAATTTACATGTTATCACAATACAGTTAAGAAGAAATAAGAAGATATGCCATACCCTGGTGGTGATCTGCTTATGCATCATTTATGGGCCCTACCCATGTGCAGTGTCCTCTCGTGTTAGTCTCTTTGGGGACTGCAGAATGCAGACAGGCCAAAAGCCCTCTATGGCCTTTCTGTTTAAATGGTGCACTTCATGCATGGACCAGTTTCACCTATAATGAATAGAGGCTGCACTATAATAGTGATTATAGTGCTATATAACAGGTGAAGCACTGAAATGGGTTCCCTACAGAGGTGATGGAATCTCCTTCCTTCCTGGTTTTTAAAGTCAGGCAAGACAAAGCCCTGACTAGGATGATTTATTGGGGGATTGGACCTGCTCTGAGCAGGGGGTTGGACTAGATAACCTCCTGAGGTCCCTTCCAACCCTGATATTCTGTGATTTTTTTAATGAAATAATAGTGACTATAATTCCATTTTACATAAAATTCATATAACAAAAAGGAAACCTATATATTTCTGCCCCATATACATCCATTTGTGACAGGGAGTCAAAACAAGGGGAGCTGCAGGTCTGTTCTTTGTTCTTCAGATCCCAAGCATATAAAATATATGAGTTTTACTTGACTTTACTGTAAGTGACACACACAGAGTGAAAACAGGTAAAAATCTAGAGGAACATACTGAAAACTGTTTGACTGGATCTGAACTGACTACTTCAATCCACCTAACAGAAAATGTGCTGCCTACACAGACATTAAAAGAAAACAAATTGAAATCCTCCGTTGATTTAGGATTCTGAAAAAAAAATAGGCTTCCACCATATCCAAGTTAATCTTTATATTGGTTCAAGACAATATCACATAATGATTAAAGGAGTGTTATTTCATTTCAATATTCCACATTTGAATTCAAGCTAGCATAATTATGGTGTTTATGGAGCTCAAACTGATCAGGCAGCATAGAGAAATACATACATTTTAACTTTATGAGGATGTGTTTCATAATGAGAGTGTGTATTTGCTTTCAGACACTAAGCAGAAGATTCACAGCCAAGGTTTATGAACAAATACATCCATTTAGTCAAATGCCGTTATTCTGATAGACTGAAATAAAAAATCCAAATTCAATGTGTACAGGAGCAAGAGACGCTAAAAAGATCCACTTGCCATAACTAGTTATGGAGGAATGGTGGTAACTGGCCAATGTGGAGAAAATATATGACCATTGTCTACAAGAAAAGTCAGGAAATGAGAAATGTCCCATGCCTGACAGTAATAAGGAATGGGTTCCCAACACAAGCAAAGAAATGTATGCTGGTAAAACCTAATCCTTATGGTCTCCAACAGCGCAAATATACTTTGACAAACTTGGTGGCATTCGTCCTGTCTCACAGAGAAAATATTAGAGAGAAGACAGGATGACAGTGGCAAACTGAGGCTCTTCCTGGGGTACCCAAGGCTAGGAGGTTGCCACCTGCCCTTAGCCAGAGGAAGCCTTGTCTGTGCCTTCCAGGGGTCAGCTATTAATTTCACTGGACTTGGGTAACACGAACACCCCCATCTCTGCCTACACAGACCCTGCTGTCCCTCTGCAAGCTTTCTTAACTAGTTACAGTCATGTCTTATAGGGCAAAGCTCACGTGAAATCCTTCTAGTGTAATACAGCCAGGCTTGGCTGTGATCTTCCATGCATGAGACAAGCCACACTGTCAGCTTGGCTTCTCAGAGGAAAAGATCTAGGATGCTCCCCAACCCCTACTCTTATTGTTGTCCTTACTCATAAACAGGATGCCCCCTGCTGGTTGTTTTTCCCCTATCTGTGCCTCATTTGTCTCAGACTGTAGCTAGGTCTCCACTGTGATGCAGACAATACACAACACACACTTGAGCAGCCAGAGAGAGAGAGAGAAGCATATCTTCTCTTTTACCTGACAGGAGCATGGTTATTGCCTCCCGGTGACCTGTCTTAACTCACGTATGATGAGAACACAATTTTCAGTACCGAAACATAATTCCTTAAACTTTCGCTATATGTACATTCCATAGTCATTATGACAACCAGTGGTCTGTTGGTAGAGACCTCACATACCACCTTTAGGTAAACTTAATTTGCATACATCTGATCCCCTGTGCTCTCTGCCAGTTGGCATCAAGAGGTTCATGTCAGAGAAGCCATCTTCAGAGACATACAAAAAAAGTCATGCACAATGCTGGGATAACCTTTCTAATAGGGGTAAGTAACACATTTCTCCCTTAAAGGACCTTTTAGATCACATGTCAATTAGTGTATCCAGATTTGACATCATACTGCAGTAACAGAGACTTTCAATTGGAGTTAGGTGCCTAACCTGCACAGGTGGCCCCACTAGGCACCTCTCTGCATCTTAAGTTACCCAAATAGCTTTGTAAATCTGGCCCTTGGAAGTCTATGTCCTATTGACTTTTAATGAAACTTAAGAGTTCTAAGGGCCAAAATCATGTTTCATGTTTGAAAATGGCACTAATGCTTCTAAAACACTTAGGTGCTTTTGAAAATTTTAGCCATGAGCCATAGGAAGATAATAACGATAAAAGGGCTGTGTAGATTAACACATGAGACAAGAAAAGCACATTGCACTTATGGGAGGAAAGGCAATCGAGGGATAATTTGGCTGAACCTTTGGAATAATAAAAGTCAAATTTCAGAAAGGTGGTAAAAATAAGAAAGCAGCAGGCACAGAGAGAGAAAGAATTTAGATAAATGTTATTTACACAGTGAGTGGTCAGTTTGACAAATGTCCTACTAAGGGTAGTATTAGAAAGATCTAGTGGAACCAAGTGAAGGAAAAGTAGCATTGTAGGAAATGTTGAGAGAAAGAACAGTATATTTAATCTGTTGGAAGTGTCTAGGGCAAACTCTGCATTGCATTTTCTGGAAGGGGTCTGACCTGCCTTGCCCCTCAAGGAATTGGATAAATGGAGCTCAGTCCTTTAAACCAAAAAAAATATGTGTAAATTTTTGTGGACATTAGTAGAAGTCATCTATAAGGATGCCCAATGCTTCAGTGGAGCTCCCATATCTATGGTAACACAGCTGACTGTCGTCTTTTGTGGTCCCTACCAGTGGCTCCCCTTCAACTCCAAGGGATGTTCAAAATGTGATGGGGTTTATTGCTAATTGGTGCTAATGGACTTGGAGGGGGACATTTTCTCCCCAGTCTTTCACCTCATGGAGCACCTGTCTGTGGAAACACTTTAACAGGACTGAGTGAAATGGGAACAACCTCCAGAGTGACTCCTGTGCTATCTGCCACTCCAGATGAGCTTAATTTGATTCCTTCCCTATGCAATATGGGAAGGAATTATCAAGGCCTCGATTACTAGTGGCCGGGAAGTTTCGTTTTACAATATGGAAAATGTCTGTAGTTTTAGTTCAAGCAAACTGGACATCACTGGAAGCAGAGATAAATGAGAGCCCTACTTAGATATTTCCTGAGACTGGTGCAGGGACTGTCTTTTGGTTCTGTGTCTGAATTTTTGAATTTAAGCCCTGATCCAGGAAGGCATTTAAGTACATATTTATTTTAAAGCATGGATAATCCCACTAAAGACAAATGGGTGAGATGGTGTCAATGGTTATATTGAGTTATGTATTTGCTTTGCTATCTTTTACATCCTGTCACTGGTTTTGCTTTGTATTTTTGGGGAAGCTTAATTTAAGTCCACTAGAAATGGCTAAGTGAAGAAATGTTTGAAGTCTCATTAAGTTCAGATATAGCCTGCAAAGTTCAACAGAATGTAAAGAGTTATGGAAATTGATGATTTTTCATATGATTTACTCTATTTTATGGTCTATTATGTCATTTATAATAACTCTCATAACATTCAGAGAAGTTTAATGGTTTACCTTCAAACTACTAGCTCATCTTAGCTGTTTTACTGGCTTGAAATATTGTGTAGCTCTAGCTTTATATCCTAAACTTGGTGGATGTGTTTTATCTTTCTATTGTATCTAATGTATGTATAGCCCTACCATTTCCTTTATAATACAAGATACTCTTTAAAAAATGAGATGTGTGTTCCCAAACAGCTATTTCAGTGTAAAATAAATCAATCTCTTCAGACTACTACCACAATTTAACTCCACGTCTCCTGAAGGCTACTTCTACCAAGTGCTACTCATAAAAATACACTCACAGTCATGTTGAGTTCTGTGAATTTTTATGTAATTCCTGAAGTGTAGGCTGAATATAGTTTATATTATGTGCAGAATTTGTTCAAGGGCAGATTTTAACATTAAAATATACCGGAAAGACTTGTGTTTAACCTTGGGTGGAATCCTGATAAGGCCACTGGTATTTAGATATAACCATCCGTTAAAAAGATTGGTAGCCAACATTATGTTACCCTTCTACAAAAGCAGCAACAGACCTTCTGGGGTTGAACAAAAAGCTCTTCAAGAGCATAGCACAATACAAAAGTGTAGGACAGGAAACAAATTATAACAAATCTAACAATAATAGTACATAAATATTTATCTCGGGCCTCTGGCTCCGGTCAAGTGTATTATCTGATTGTAACCAGTCCCATCCCACAGAATATTATTCAATATAAATAATTAAGCACTAAATAGGATAACAATAAAATAAACAAGCCAAGACTGTACCAGGGAATAGGAAATGGGAGATTGCTTCTTACAAGTCTTTAAAAGATGCTTCTACCTTGAAAAGCCTTTTATAGAGCATCCCTTTTCCGCAGTGCTGTCTTGACGATCAGCTGGAATCCTTTAAAAGCTTTTAAGCAATAAAGTTAAAATATACAAGTTTTTCATTTGATAATATCTTCTCAATGGACTTATTGCAAATGTCAAACCTTATTGGTTTTAGATCCATGAAACTGTAAAATTCTGGTCTCATCTGGGAATAGAAGAAGCTTTAATAACAGCAAGAGGATCAAGAGGATTAAACCAGTCATGCAACAAGGGTTCCTTATGCTTTGCAGTACATTTTATAAGGCCCCATTCCCACAAGTTGCAAGCTGATAGACCCTTGAAATCAGGTACAGGGGTCTTCCTGTGAAGTTCTACTTGCAGGATCAGGACCTAAATGTATACTTAAGTGTGTTGCAATACTTGACAGTCTTTACGTTACACGACATGTAACCAATGAATCGTCATTTTCCAAGAAAAAAACATATTGAGATGCATACAGAAAACTGGTGAGCACTATCAAAGTAATTTTAAATATTTTAGAGAGGTAGGATGGTCCAGTGGTTAAGGCACTAACTTAGGACTTGAGTTCAGTTCTCTGCTCTGTCATAGGCCTGGTCTACACTACGCGTTCAAACCGATTTTAGCAGCGTTAAACTGATTTAACGCTGTACCCGTCCACACTACAAGGTCCTTTATATCGATATAAAGGGCTCTTTAAATCAGTTTCTGTACTCCTCCCCAACGAGAGGAGTAGCGCTAAAATCGGTATTACCATATTGGATTAGGGTTAGTGTGGCCGCAAATCGACGGTATTGGCCTCTGGGCGGTATCCCACAGTGCACCACTGTGACTGCTCTGGACAGCAAATTCTGGAACATCGGTTGCAGGGCAGGTGAAATAGAAAGCCCCTGGCGAACTGAATTTCATTCCGTTTTGCCCAGCATGGGAGCTGTTGATTTCGGGGCGATGCAGTCAACAGAAGGCTGCAGAAAAACCAGTGACCGTACGGGAGATACTGGATCTGATCTCTGTATGGGGAGACAATCTATTTCTATCAGAGCTTACCATGTTACAGAAGACGAAATGCAAAGCATTTTTGAAAAGAATCTCTAGGCTTACACGTGCTGATGTGACAAGTGTAACGGAAAACCAAAGATCCAAATAGCACGCTCATGGAGGGAGGGGGGGGTCGGAATACCAGCTATTCCACAGTCCCCAGCAAGTCTCCGAAAAGTATCATCTTGGCTGAGCTTCCAATGCCTGTAAGTTCAACACATTGTCCGGCAGTTGGTTCAGGGTATAGCTCACAATTTCACTCCCTCCCCCGCCACGTGAAAGAAAAAGGGAAGAAATCGTTTTCTTGACTTCTTTCAATGTCACCCTATGTCTACTGAATGCTGCTGGTTGACGCCGATGCTGCGCAGTGAAGGATCAGTATTTCGTCTTCTTCCCTCCCTGGTGGCAGATGGTGGGCAGTAGGCTGCTAGCCATCCTTGTCATTCAGCCTAGTGAGTTGTGCTCACTGGCTGGCCTCAGGTGAGGCTGGCGGGGGGCTGAGGTAAAAATAGGAATGATTCCCGGTCATTCCCAGTAGATTGGTACAGAATTGGCTTGATATAACCATCCTTTCATTCATAGCAACTGGGGGGTGAGCTCCATCAGAGCCCTCCCTTTCCTGTTTGTAAAGAAAAGATTCTTGTACTGCCTGGATATCTTAGGCAGCGGGATGCTGGGCTCCAATCCCCCGCACACTTAACATTCTGCCTGGAACTGTTGATAGCAGCGGAGGGCTGCCTCGCCCCTTCATATTAATCTCACTAACAAGTCATGATGTTTCTGTATTCCTGCATTTCTTTTTATAACTTCATGACACAACGTGAGGGGGTGACACTGCCACGGTTAGCCCAGGAGGTTGGAGGAGGAGGGAAAGCAAACGGGTGGGATTGTTGCAGGGGCACCCCAGTGAAGCATGGGTTAGACTTCTTATTTCTGTGGGGAATCTGACATGGAGTAGATGTGCTTATCTGATATACTGGTTCTCTAGAACCACTTGCACATTATTCTAGGCAGGCTGACTTATTTTTAGAAACCATAAAGAAGGGATTGCCCTCGGGAGTCATTCCAGTTTTTGCCTTTGCGCCCCGGCCGACCTCAAGCCCAGGGAACCCATGATTTAGCAGCGGACACTACAGACGACAGATAACCATCATCTTACTGCCAATTTATGATGCGCAGCAGCAGACAGAATTGATTTGATTAACCATCTCTGCTTATCAGCAAAAGCAACGCATGCTGCTGTGTAGCGCTGCAGTAACGCCTCTGTTAGCGGCATTCCAGTACACATTTTGGTGACAGTAAAAAAAAGCTGAACGGGCTCATGTGTTGCCGTGCTATGACGTCTGTCAGGGCAATCAGGAAAGAGCGGCGAATGATTGTCTGCCGTTGTTTTCCCGGAGGAAGGAATGAGTGACGACATTTACCCAGAACCACCCGCAACAATGATTTTTGCCCCATCAGGCACTGGGATCTCAACCCAGAATTCCAAGGAGCAGGGGAGACTGCGGGAACTATGGGATAGCTACAGAATAGCTACCCACAATGCAACACTCCGGAAATCGACGCTAGCCTCGGACAATGGACGCACACCACCGAATTTATGTGCTTAGTGTGGCCGCGTGCACTCAACTTTATACAATCTGTTTTACAAAACCAGTTTATGTAAAATTGGAATAATCCCATAGTGTAGATGTACCCATAGACTTCCAATGTGCAATTCAGTAAGTCTCTCTGTGTCACAGCTCCCCATCTGTAAAATGGGGATAAATAGTATTTCCCTACCTCACAGGGGTACTGTGTAAGGATAAATATGTTAACGATTTTGAGGCTTTCTGATACTGCAATGTTGAGCACCATACAAGTACTAAAGATAGATTGATAGAATGACACCTCTTTGTCCTTCTCCGCTTCCATCCATAATCTTTACGCATAAGTGTGATGTTCCACTCATAACCTTTATGCATAAGTGTGATGTTGATAGGAGAGGGAGTAGATGTAATAGACAAATAATTTCTGTAGGAATCATGCAAACAAGCTACTCTTCACTTTCATTATGTAAATAAGCCAGAAATCCCCTGGAATGAGGTTTTATTATGAATCTGATTTTAAATGTTTGCTCCATTACAGAAAAAAACCTGAAGACTGATGCCTAATATAATAGTTTGCAAGGTCTTAGGTTTTAAAGAAAGGCAAGAACACTGGAAGCTCTTACCTATGTATAAAAGGCTAATTTTAAATTATTGTTTTATTTCACAGAGGAAGATACTCTTCACAGTCCTATTTTTATCCAAGAGCCATATGACATCACTTATTCTATTGGTTCAGAGGATCCTGAAATACTGCTGAATTGTACAGCCAAAGGATATCCATTGCCATACTACAGGTGAAGTCATCTTTGCAACTGTGTGGTCTCCCTGTAAATGTTTTAGACTATAGTTGATTAAAAGCTCAGTAGCACATCCCTTACATTGGTGAGTGTTAACACACACACTAATGCTATTAATGGATCAATGAGACTACCTTTGTGAGTAGATACTCACCCATATGGGTAAAAGTGGCACAATCTAACCCTCAAAAATGGAATATATTCACTTGAGTAACAATTTTATTGGATACTTAAATTAAAAACTCTAATAATGACAATATAAACTGTTCAAAGTAACCACTGTTTAAAATATTACTAAGAAACCATATGTAAGGGCAAGAAACAAACAAAACAAAAAATAGGCCCTTGGGAAATTATACATCCCATTGAGCTGGATTCAAATCCTACTGAAGACAATGGAAATCTTTCTATTGACTTTATTGGTTTGGATCAGGCCTGGTTGTTCAGAATTCTTTTTAAAAAGATGGTGAAAAAATATACAAATACATCAATTTTGCAGAGTACATGTTATCAAAATGTCATTTTTTGCTTGTGTAATTTCATGAACTTTTAATGTAAAAAAAAACACATCACCAAAAATTTCCCATAAAGTGTTTTAAAACTTACAGCATTACTTAAAATAAACAGAACATCTGTGAAAACCAGAAAAGGGTAGCATCTTGCTGTGCATAAGTATTTGCAAAAACTTTCATTATAAAAGCTTGCAATGCAAAAAAAACACAAGTCTTGCTTAACTCTAATTCTAACATTTCATTTATATATTTATAAGGTTTATAAAGAGAAACAGCATGGCACAGTTCTGAGTTCTAGCTTACTATACCCAATAAAAGCAGCAGAGAATCCTGTGGCACCTTATAGACTAACAGACATTTTGGAGCGTGAGCTTTCATGGGTGAATATCCACTTCGTCAGACGCAGGTAGTGAATTTCCAGGGGGGCAGGTATATTATATGCTAGCAAGCAAGCTAGAGATAACGAGGTTAGTTCAGTCAGGGAGGGTGAGGCCCTGTTCTAGCAGTTAGAGGTGTGAAAACCAAGGGAGGAGAAACTGGTTCTGTAATTGGCAAGCCATTCACAGTCTTTGTTTTAGTCCAGAGCTGATGGTGTCAAATTTGCAAATGAACTGAAGCTCAGCAGTTTTCTCTTTGAAGTCTGGTCCTGAAGTTTTTTTGCTGCAGGATAGCCACCTTAAGGTCTGCTATAGTGTGGCCAGGGAGGTTGAAGTGCTCTCCTACAGGTTTTTGTATATTGCCATTCCTGATATCTGATTTGTGTCCATTTATCCTTTTCCGTAGTGACTGTCCAGTTTGGCTGATGTACATAGCAGAGGGGCATTGCTGCGCATATGATGGCGTATATTTACATTGGTAGACGTGCAGGTGAATGAACCAGTGATGGTATGGCTGATCTGGTTAGGTCCTATGATGGTGTCGCTGGTGTAGATATGTGGGCAGAGTTTGGCATCGAGGTTTGTTGCATGGATTGGGTCCTGAGCTAGAGTTACTATGGTACAGTGTGCAGTTGCTGATGAGAATACGTTTCAGGGTTGGCAGGTTGTCTGTGGGCAAGGATTGGCCTGCCACCCAAGACCCGTGAAAGTGTGGGATCATTGTCCAGGATGGGTTGTAGATCCCTGATGATGCGTTGGAGGGGTTTTAGCTGGGGGTTGTATGTGATGGCCAGTGGAGTCCTGTTGGTTTCTTTCTTGGGTTTGTAATAGGCTTACTTAATAAAATCTAGGTCCATAACATTGTTTGTTTGTTCAATAACCTTAGACTCTTATTTTAAACATAGTCTGTTGCTCCAAGGTTCTGAAAACTTGAGTTTAATAAAAGGAGAAGTTGTAAGTTTAGAAAAGGATGCTATATCTCATTAAATGGGGTTACAGCAAAGATTTTGGAAAAAGAAAACTGAGGAACGAGAAATCGTACATGCAAGATATTGAAGGAAATCAAGTGTTACCTAATGAATTGGAGAATATGCTCAATAACTTTTAAATATGAAGTGAAAGTTTTCCCTGCAAAGCTGCCAGTAGCAAATGGGAACTTGGCTTTCTCTGCATCTTAAATGCCAATTTATAGCAATTAAATCTTTTCAGAGTTTTATATATGAGGAAGTACATTTTCCTCCATTTTTTGGAACAGTAGCTGCTCACTATATATAGTATCGGAGGTAGCCATGTTAGTCTGTATCCACAAAAACTAGAAGGAGTCTGGTGGCACCTCAAAGACTAACAGATTTATTTGGGCATAAGCTTTCGTGGGTAGAAAAACCTCACTTCTTCAGATACACGTCTTCCAGCCCTCATCTCATGAACTCCTACGTACCAGCCTGGCCATCAGTTGCTTCAGGTTGCTGAGTTCCAAGCTCTCCAATACATCTACTCTTCCCACTTTCAGTGAACTAGGGAAGAGGGAGCTTCCTTGGTAATCCAGCCGTATATTCTCTCTCCTCCATACATATGCACAAATAGTCTCTGTAGCAGCAGGAGTAGCCTTCAGAACCTCAGAGTCACTGGGGCAGATCCTCAGCTTGTGTGAGATATCACAGATCCATTGTGGACACACACCCTTGAACTCCTCTCAGTCACACCCCATACTCTCCTACTTCCCACTCTTCCTCCTCTCGATTATTCTGTTTCTCACTTTCTCCCTCTCCCACATTCCACGAACCTTATCACCTTTACTCCACATCCCGCCTATTTTCATTCCACTCCCAAAATACAATGGAATGAACAAGAGATGGGACGAATAATTTAATGTTGTTTTCTCTCTCTTGCTCCCTTTTCATTTACTTTGGTGTAAATCGGGAGTAACTCAGTTATAGTAAATGGAGTTACAGTGACACACAACTAGTATGATGTCAGAATCAGTTTCAACATTTAGCTTTGCATTATATAAAATATTTTGCAAAGCCCTGGTTACACTTATATGGTCAGATCCTCACCTGGAGCTTCATCCTCACCTACACTGTTCAGGTCTTGCATTGACTTTCTTGGGAGCAGGAATAAGATCTTGGTGTAAATCAGCTTAACTCCTTTGATTTCAAAGCAGCTAAATCAGTTATACCATCTGAGGATCCGGCCTATATATGTTAGGTTCCCATATATCTAGATAAATCAAGACCAGTATGAAATTGTAGTAATATGCTATGCTGAGGGTAGAGTTAAGGATTGCAAGGACTACTGCAATGTTTTTCTTTGATTCATATACACAGAAGAACTACAACAGGAATAAAGTTATATATAATATAATTTGCCAGTTGGTACTTTTCTATATAAAAATATGTGGATATGAAAATAAAATAATAAAATAATAATAATAATAATAAATGTTTAGTTTTTCCTAAAGGTCTTTGTATAAGATTTTCATTATAACTTTTAACAATATCCATTGACGATAGTCATAATTTTTTGCAACTTCTTTTCAAAAACCCATAATACTTAGCAACCACACCAATATATATATATATAGGGAGAGACAGCGCACTGAAATGGGCATAGGGAATAAGGAAAAAATGAGACACTATATTCTACATTGTGCTAGAAATAGCAGAATGCAGACCAGATTACAATGAAAACAAAAGCAAAGATAGACATTTTACTTTAGATACTGAGTAAAACAACATGAATATCTAGTTATATTCCCTCCCAATATAATACCCTACTATGCCTTTTAATGTCCAGCAAAGTTGGTTGTTTATAACAATATTTGGCCCAGTATTTCTATTGTACCGTATATAATATTGATGAAAGGAAAATATATCATGAAGGCTTGCAAGATAATTTCTAATTCATTGCACTTGAGTATTTTCATTAGAGTGGAGTCAATAATTCACAATGAATGATTTTACCAATATACTTAGCCTCTTTCTCTGATGGCAAAATATCTATGAGCATATCTTGATTTTCTCTAATTTATTCATTATTCTGTTTTTCTTTTCATTTTTTAAAAAACTCCGAGGATTGTTCACAAATAGTTTTCTGTGATACCTATACATTTCTTGTTTGAACTGTGGGTGATGACTTATGATTGTTCAGGTACGACACATGGCATTTTTTCCCATCACTGATTGCAAGAGATGAAATGAGCTCTCTTGCATCCTGAACATAAAATTTCATGTGAGTTTGAAATTCACATCCTTTGATTATACATTCCAGGAAAAGATAATTGTTTAAAATAAGTAAAGAAATGCCACATTTTACGTCCACACTTACTGAGAAACTGCTAGTTACCCAACGCTTCAACATAGTAAAGAGGAAGCTGCTCTCACAGCTTGAGATAGACCAACTCCACATTACATCCCAGACTCAAGAAGACCTGGAAGAACAAGTGGATGTGCAGCCCAGCAGCCCATCCCTGAAGCTGAAACTTCGCTGCCAACCACCTCCATTGCAGAGCCACAGCCAGCTGATATGCAGGCATAAGATCATGGAGAAACTAGCTACAATCAATCCTCGAGACTGATTAACCAAGGCTCAGTAAGAGAAGTACCATTCAGATAGTATGGTTAGAAGATGCCAATAGAGCCCTCATGACAATCCCTACTACCACCATAACTCAACCAATGAACTACTGGTATACGCTACAGCTCTGTATATCCTGAGATGCTTGGCTACACCATCAAGAAGAACAACAGTATTGTACCACCCTGGAAAATGAGGTTGGAGGATAAGATCAAGGCGACTCGGAGAGAAGTTAGTCAGCTGATGAACTATAGAAGGGTGTAGAGATTATGAGATACTTTGCGCTACTGAAAAAAATACAAGGGCCTGACTCCATCTGAAGCGCCTAGAGACTGCTAAACAAAGGCTCCAGCACTGGCTACCCAGGCTAGAATATTGCCTACGAGAAGCAGGAGGCCAAAAAAAGTAAATGCCTGTTCTCCAAAGAACCATCCAACGTTGTTACTCCCAAACTGCAGTGCAACAACACAATGAACAGCAGAGCCACCAGCAGCAGAAACTGAACGTACTGGAAAACAGTAGGGAGGAGAGAAGACTCATATAACCGTTGAATTGTGGCTGCAGGACTGAGAACAGAGACAGCAGATCTCCCAGAACAGGAAACAGTCACCATCACGTGAAGACACTCCAGCGCGGGTCAGAACATGAAGAGCTGGACCAGCACCTGGACCAGACTATGATCCACACCTACTGGCTAAAGACATAACAGCAGCTACGATGACGCCTAGCGCACGATGAACCAGCTGCTAGCGCGGCTCCCCACCCAAACGCTACACAAGAAGACAGTGCTGATCATGAAAGACCCCTGCAAGGGAACAGACCGTCCAGAGCCGGCAATAACCTGCCTCCCACAACATGTAGTCCTATTTCAGGCATCATAGCAGCCAAGCTACAAGGACCATAGCGGACACAATACATGAGCGACAGCTCAGAGGGGCATAGGAACAACACCAGAGGCTCCAACACCGATTGCCTCTAGATGAGCAGTCGCCCAAGACTCAAGGTCTAGACAGACCAATCTGAGCCACAGCCTGGATTGACTACAGGAAAGCCTACGACTCAATGCGCACACGTGCGTCTGTGGATGTCTGGTGCCTTACAAAGTCAACAGGACACTAGGACCTTCTCAGAAACTCAATGGTCTGGAAGACAACACTGGAAGTCAACTCAAGGCAGCTTGCACCAAGTGGCATTCAAGTGCGGCAGTATACCAGGTGGATGCACGGTCTCCGCTGCTGTTCTACATAGCTTAAACCCCCTCAGCCAGATAATCACAAGGACTGGAGTGACGGTTACGAGGGGCTAGGGAGTGGAATACCATCAGCCACCTCCTCTACACAGATGACATCAGCTGGTCTGCTAAGAATGAACGAGACATCGACTCGCTAATCCACCTGACGCGGATCTACAGTGAGGATATCGGGATGTCATTCGACTGGAGAAGTGTGGACGGATGTAGTGAGAGAAGGAAAGTGTCAAACTATGGGTGGAACTACAGCGGCCAACATAGCAACATACAGACAGCTACAAGTACCTTGGCGTCCCACAGTCACATGGAACCGATGATGAGAGGCAAGGAAGACAGCAACATCCAAGTTATACCAAAGATAACGACAGATCCTGAAGAAGCCAGCTCAGTGGAGAACAAGCACCCTCAACAGAGTACGCCCTGCCGGTCATCAGATACCTGCCAGTATGTGAGCTGGCAAGGAGTGACAGAGGCTGCCGATGGAGACCGGAAGCTCACAATGCCCGGAGGTTCAACCCCAATCAACACCCAGAGACTGTATACCAGCTGGAAAGAAAGGGGCGGGGCTGGTGAGCGTTCAAACCACTGTCCCTGGACGAACCGGCAACATCCAGGAGTACATCAGTAAGATGGCCCCAAAGATTGAGCTGCTGAGAGAATGCCTGAGCAGCAGCAGACATCGGGAGGAACCAAGGCAGAAAGGGAAGTGCCACCGCCAAAGACAAGACCCTGAATGGATGTACCTTGACAGATAGCTGAGGTGGCTGACATTTGGAAATCCCTACCAGTGGCTGAAAGGTGGACTCAAAACAGCACTGGGCACTGATCATAGCAGCACAGGAACAGGCACTGAGCACCAGATCCATTGAAGCAGGGGTCTACCACACTGAGAGGACCCAAGGTGCAGACTGTGCAGCAGAGACCTCAGAGACAGTCCAACACATAGTACAGGACGTAAGAGCAGGCAGGAACACATACACTGAACGGCACAATCTAAGTGGCTGGCATGTGTACAGGAACATCTGCACAGCGTATGGGACTAGACCCTCCAAGACCAGATGGAGATTCCACAGCAGGTTGTGGAGAATGCAGGCTAAGATTCTGTGGGACTTCCAGATCCAGACGGACAGGCAGGGACTGGGCCAATCAACCAGCATCGTGGTAATAGGACCAGGAGCGAAGACATGGTGGTGATAGATATAGCAAGGCCAAGTGCCAGCAACTCAGGGAAAAGGAAATATGAGAGCTGGAGAGACCAGGTCCTGAAAGAGAGCTAGAGAGGATGTGGAAAGTGAAGCCAAAGTTGGTCCCAGTGGTGGTAGAGCACTCGCGGCTGTAACTTCTAAGCCTGGGTGAGTGGTCCAACAGATCCCAGGAACAACATCAGAGCTCTCTGTCCAGAAGAGTGCAGTGCTAGGAACAGCTAAGATACTGCGCAGAACCCTCAAACTCCCAGGCCTCTGAGAGGACCGAGGTTGAGGGAAGAGAACATACCACCCATAGGGTGGAGGGGAATTTTTATATATAGTAATATATTATATATTAATATATTTACGTATATATATCTATATACTATATATCTATAGTATATATCTATCCTATATATATATAGCCCATAACTTTTAAGTGTTTTTTCAGGGACTAACAATAAGTATAAATGACACAAATGAAATCCACATCCAGATCAAGGTACAAGACAAGTAAAGTGTGGGAAGCAAGCAAGGGGTAAAACAGTTACTATCGAAAACCCATAAAAAGAACTGGATACTTGTGGCACGCTGAGACTAACCCATTATATTTGAGCATAAGCTTTCGTGGGCTTACAGCCACTTCGTTCAATGCATAAAGGAATGGAACATATATTGAGGAGATATATATACACATCAGAGAGCATGACAAAGGTGGGATTTTGTCTTACCAACTCTGAGGGCCAATTAAGTAAGAGAAAAAAATTTAAAGTGATACTTAAGATAGCTAGTACAGGACAGTTTGATAAGAAGTGTGAGAATACTTACATGGGAGATAGCATTCCAATGTTTGTAATGGCTCAGCCATTCCCAGTCGCTATTCAGCCTAAGTTAATCGTATCTAGTTTGCATATCAGTTTTGAGTTCAGCAGTTTCTTGTTGGGAGTTGTTTTGAAGCTTTTTCTTTTGTGCAAGGATTAGCCCTATCAGGTTGTATTGGTGACCAGCGGTTTAAGTTCTCCTACTGGTTTGTTGTTATGATTCCTGATCTAGATTTTGTGTCCATTTATCTTTTGTGTAGTAGACTGTTCCAGTTGGTGTCATGTACATAAGGCAGGGGGCATGCTGGCCATGATTGTAATATATCACATTGGTAGAGTGGACAGGTGAAATGACCCAGTGATGATGTGGCTGATTGATTAGGATCCTATGATGGTGGGTCCACTTTGAATAGATATGGGACAGAGTTTGGCATCGAACTTGTGTAATGCAAGGATAGCTTCCTGGTTAGTGTTTATGTTCTATGGTGTGCTGTGTTTCTGATGAGTATTTGCTTCAGTTAGGGGGCTGTGTGTTAAGCAGGCAAGGTCGTCTCCCAAGATCTGTGAGCGTGAGGGATCATCTTCAGGTTAGGTTGTAGATCTTTTATGATGCGTTGGAGAGGTTTTAGTTGGGGCTGAAGCTGACAGCTAGTGGCGTTCTGTTATTTTCTTTGTTGAGCAGTCTTGTGTAGGTGACTTTCTGGGTACTCTTCTGGCTCTGTCAACCTGTTTTTCGCTTCAGCAGGTGGGTATTGTAGTTTAAGAATGCTTGACAGAGATCTTGTAGGTGTTTGTCTCGTGTCTGAGGGATTGGATCAAATACCACATGGCCCACAGTATGCCAAAATTTTATAGCTGACATAGAACAATGCTCCTTAGCTCTCATCCTCTAATGCCCTACTCTACTTACACTCACATTTGATACATCTTCACATCTGACCCATGGATAGAACGCTTGAGGAATTCCACCATTATTTCAACAATTTCCATCCCACCATCAACTTCGGCCTAGACCCATCCACACAAGCGGTCCATTTCCTTGACACTACTGTGATAATAAGCACCACTCATAGTGCTCATCATGCTGTATGGAGACATCTGATTTCCAGAAAATTTAGTGTGCTCTCCAGCCTTTTCCTTATCAGTGTTGGCTTTTGGTTGTATGATCAGAATGGTGAGTGCCACTGATTGCACATAAATATTTTAACCACTTACAAGAGCATCAGTAAGGATCATAAAAATAATTTGATTGACCTGAGTTGGCACTAACATGCTTCAGAGAATCCATTCTATCTCACTCAGATAAAGCGGAAGATTTTGCTTCTATGCACATCGTATTTGAAAGTCCATGATTTCTTGGATCTATAGATAGTGCTTGTGTCATAGCTTTCCTACTCAGATCTGACCTTAGAGTGTCGAAAGACCTGAGATGCTAGCATGAAACCTCCAAGCTTAATTACCAGCTTAGATCTGATAGCGCTGCCAGCCAGGAATTCCAGTGCCTGGCTCACTCTGGTCTCCCAAACCTTCCCTGGGGGACCCCAAGATTCAGATGCCCTGAGTCTCCCAACAAGGAACACCCTCCTCTTGTCTCCTCATTACTTCCTCCCTGGATGACCCTGGAAATCCACCCTCTTTCAATTCCTCCCACCAATCCCTGGTGAGCTGCAGACTCAATCTCTTGAGCCCCAACTAGAAAAAAATCCAACAAGTTTTTAAAAGAAAGCTTTATATCAAAAGAAAGGAAAAGACATAAAATCGTCTCTGTATCAAGTGACAATATACAGGGTTATTGGCTTAAAAGAAAAAAAATGAATAAACAGCCTTAGCAAAAGAAATACAATTCTAAACATCCAGCAACACCACACATGTAAATACAAAAAAGCCAATAAAGCCTTTTGTCTTTTCACCTATTGTACTTTACTACTTGGAAACAGAAGATTAGGAAACGCTGGAATAGATGAATCCCCTCAGAGACTATGGAGCAACAGAGACGAGTACAAAGAACACACACCAAAAAATCCCTCCCTTGAAATTTGAAAAATCTTGTTTCCTGATTGGTCCTCTGGTCAGGTGTTTGGTTCCCTTTGTTAACCCTTTACATGTAAAAGAAACATTAACCCTTAGCTATCTGTTTATGACAGCTTGTTCAGGTGCAGTGATGAAAGGGAGGTAATGTGGCTGCTCTAATTAATGCTTATAACAAAGACATGTAGAGGAGGGTACAGGAAAGAACAGTAAAGATAGAAAATGCAGCTTCTGTCTCTGGTGCTTATTTTCACTTTGTACTCTCTCAGCTAATAAAATAAAAGCACATCAGACCATCTTATTAGGCACTCTGAGACTTGACAAACTTGTAGCAGCAGTGAGATTTTTAGGGCATTGCTTTTAGCTGCCTCTTTGGTCACTGGTTTACAGCAGTGTTGAAAAGTATACAGTTTTGACTGGATAAGACTGACTCTTATTAAACAGAAGGCAAAAGGAGAGGGTTAGGAAAAACAAGAAATAAGGCAGGGAAAGGGGAAAAAAAAACTCTGAGGAGGGAGGGACACAAAGTCTCACATCTCAGGTAGTGTTTGGGATTTAGCTTGAACTAGTGGAGGTTAAAATATCTTATGGGTCCACCTCGCTGGCCCAATCTCATCAGGATAACTCTAAAGATTAGAATGTTGCATCTCCAATGGCATCACAGTGGATTTCAAGGTCCCAGGAGATAGTGGGAAGATGCTCACTCCTTCTTATTCTCCCATCTGTCAGTCAGCCAGCATCCATGATAACTAATTCCTTCATCCCAAAGTATCTTTTTGAGGATCCCAAAAAGGGAGAGACAGATGGAAACGGAGCTCAAGCCCTCATTATTTTGCCCACCAATTAGTTCTAATTTCCAACACACCTGTTTTGGTCCATTGATTTTCATTCCCACACTTCTGTTGTTTGCCAGGGCATGATCTTAACATAGTCCTTGAGTTGTATCTGTAGGCCTTTTGTATTTGGCCTGATTGAGTCTGTTTCCCTTTTGTACCTTTTTCTGATAAATATTTATTGTTACAGATTATTGTGACCTTTTAAAAACTTTGATTCACTTTCTTACATTTAGGATCACAACTGGGGTAGCCCAGCTAGGCCCCAGTTATCACTACAGGTCTTTCTAAAAGATGTGCTGTAGCTCAACCAGAAGTTATGAGCTTGATGGAGGATTTATGGCGGACAGTCTATGGCCTGTATTATGTAGGAGGACAGAATAGATGATCATACAGTTCCCTTCTGGCCTTAAACTCTATGAATCTATGAAACAGGTGTAGTATTTACTTTACTGGAGGTCATGTTTTTATCAGTCTAATTTGAGAACATTTCCTTTCTAAACAAATATTTAAACCAAGCTCAGTGACTTGCATATTTTTGGTTTTTATTCTAAAGATAAATTATTAGTCAGTGATGCATTTTCCAATTACAGTGATAAAATATATATTTTTAAATGGTTGCATTCAAAAAGGTTCATAAAACTGTTAGGTCAACTGGGCTTAATATAAAGATATTAAACATGATTTGAAATAATCCTTCATGGATTAGTTAATATCAGATAAATACACTAGGGCACACATGCTATGATTAAACGCTTGTCTGGCAATCTCATGAATTCGTTAGTTCTGTTCCTTCATTGATTTAAACATATTAATTAGGAAAAAAGCCCACACCAGGAGCTGAACCCCTGATCTATATGCATAGTTTAATAATCATTGTACCATGGTGATTAGAATGATTATGGGGATATTGTGAAAAATTCATTTGCTGCAACTAAGCCAACAACTTTGCATTTGTGCTGAAAAACAATTATGGAGCTTAATTGGGAGCCATGTAATGATGACAGCAGTTATTTCAGTGATTGATTCCTAAATTAAAGAGAGCTGGCAAACTAAATACCAGTATTTCCTATGCTACAAAACTAAAAGGAGAACCAAGGTCCATAGAACATGCACAGTACACAAACTATGAAATATGGTGAAATCCTGACTGTGGTATGCAGAACTGCTTCATATGAAAGGCTGATGGATGGCCATTACCTACAGCTCTGCTTGTCTTGATAACAATGTGAAGATAAAATAGGACATAGGAATTTAAGGATCAAAATTAGCAGCAACTGGAGGCAAGCAAAATATTGATGTTCTGCAGTTGCCACTAGACTCCTTAATGTTAAGGCACTCATAAAACAGAAATCAGACATATGGAGGATCCACTAAATTATTTAAAGCTACTAGAATTTGTTCATGAAATTCAATTGATTTAATATTTGATCAATCACTTCTCATCTTTAAAAGCATATATCCTCTTCCAAGGTCATGTTTCTTGTCTTTCTCTGTACATATTTGTCAAGATTTTCCATCCAGCATGCAATGACTTTTCACATGATTCTTTGAAGCATCTTCTCCTACTCACAAATATTCCTTACAATCAAACTCTATGGAGAAAACCTTCTCAGTGATTGCTTCATATAAAGTATTTTGCAAAGCACAGCAGGGCCAGCTCCTCAGATGATGTAAACAAGTATAGCTCTATTGACCTTAATGAAGCTATGCCAGTTTATGACACCTGAAGATCTAGCTTCCAGTGTTTACATTTGTGGGAAATTATTGTAAAGTAAAAATGTTTATTTCAAGTTTTTAACTGTAGAATGTAGTTCAGCTAAACTACTATCACTGAGAATAATCTTATTGTTGAAGCTAATTAGTACTCTATATTTTGCTCTGTGATTGTATGGATAATTAACAAACAAAATTCCACTGGGGCAGAAGGCTCACAGAAGGCATCTGTGCCACTTAAGCCATCTAGGAAGTGGCTACGTCCTTTGCAGGCCACAGAGGGGTTTACCCCACTTTCACATGCCAGTGCAGGGTGTGAACAGTGGGTAGAGTGGAGTGTGGGAACTGGATTAGGTGAAGACCCATGTGGAGCGAGTGATGCTAAAACCATATGTATATGCAAGGACAAGGCTTCAGATGTTATTCAAGACCACCCATGGAGCGGGACCTATTGAGGGGCTTCAACCCATGTGAATGCTAGTTTTTTGGGCTTTAACTTGAGTTATGTTAATTTCATCCTAATGTGACTAATGGTAAAGCCCTGAGACATTTTCCTTTCAAAAATAAAGAATATTTATTTTCAGTGAAATCTAATGTTTATTTTGACATTTTGTAAGTAGCTGTGAAGTGTTGCAGACACAATCTTTCTACTTAACAGACTAACAGAGACAAATCATGTTTTAAAATAGCAGCATTCTCATTATTACATTATCAATCTCAGGCATGCTATATAAAACCTTCCCGCTTTCTTCTGCTCTTTGAAGTATAATCCTTTCTGATTTATATCTCTAAAACATTTCTATAACCAAATTTATGACATCACTTGCAAGGGCCATAAAACATGTTCAGGTACCATTTATATTATAAAAATAATGTATCTGCAGTCAAGGCGTATTCTGTACTCCCAATTGGATGGATAACTTAGTTTTTATGAATAAGTTATCTTACTTTTTGTAGATATTGGTTGAACCCTGGTGACTAACATAAAAGCAGCAAAGATTTTTAAACCATAGAATTATTGATAATATTAAGACTGATATAAAAAACATTCCGATATTTAACCATACTTTTATTTTTACAGGTACGCTACAGCACGCTAGTTGATAAATATGAATAGGCTCTGTAAATTATAAGCATAATTTGATTTTTTTCCCCTCAAAGGTGGAAGCAAAATGGCAGAGATATTGATCTTACCATGAGTTATCACTACAGGTTGGTTGGAGGCAGCTTGGCAATCAATAACCCACATATAAAACGGGATATTGGAACATACCAGTGTTTGGCTACAAATTCATTTGGAACAATTCTGAGCAGGAAGGCAAAGCTTCAATTTGCATGTAAGTTGCTAAGACTGCATTTATTAAAGCATTTCTAAGTAATTCTGTATGTGAAATGTAATTTATTTGATAATTAATGTATCATGATGACCACAATGGAAGGGGTGGATTTACCTTTGCAGTGCTTTTCTAGTTTAAATTTTTTAAAAAACCTATTTTCTCATAAAATATTAACAACAGAAAAAGACTTCCAATTCCTGACAGCACTCAGAGAACAATAATTACCACTGATGATTGAAAGGTCAAGAAAGATGAATGCAATTACTTTTGTTCAATAAAACTGTTGTGGTTTTTTTTTTTTTGAGGGCTTTTTTTTTTCTTTTCTTTTTTTGTCAGAATGATATTCATTAGTTATCTAGTTCCACACCTAGCCACATGCAAAACAAGTTGCAGGAAGACTAAGCTTTACGTTTGCTACAGCATAATGATATCCAACAGAGTCACATAAATGTCACGCCAGTAATTACTTCAGTGACATTTTGTTACATTAACAGACATACAGTAAGATTCCCTTCTTCCTTATACACTGTGCAAAAGGATATTGTTTTGCTGTGCTGAAAAGTGTCATATTTCAGCCAGGTTGGGTACAGTTGCTAATGTCAGTTTGAACCATCTGAGAATTATTATGCTAACCCTTTTTTATTTCTTCTGCACATTTTTGAGCGTGACTGAATTCTGTTGGTACCCTCAAAGGAAACTTGAAGGAAGCCACATGTTTTACTTGCTTGTTTTTTCAGTCTAAAGGTTTGCACTGTCTTTCATTGTGAGAAAGCAATTGTTTTCAAACCTCATTAATAAAACATACTTCTAAAGCCAACCTTATGTTGCTATTTCAGACATCAGTAAATGTATTAATTATTAATCTTGTTCCATTTCTCATAGCAAATTTCATGTCACAGAGGTTATACAAAGGAGATATCAGAGGTTGAGATGGTTCACAGACTTTTTTTTCGTAAAGCTGATCATTTGGTTTATCATTTGTACTGAGTTTTATAATTTTCCCACTGACTTTCTTAAGCAAAGAGCTTTTGTCTCTGGAGCTGGACAAATGAAAACCAAATTTTAATTCATCATATTCTGACCCTTTTATATTTACTTTTCTCAAATATTTCTGCAAGTAACCTTTTGTTCATGGGAAATGAATTCCAAGCTCGAAGGTGAAATTTGCTTTGTGACAAAACAAAATCCCTGTCAGGCAGAAGCAGTGGAGCAGCCATCTTAGAATTTTGTTTGTGGAGACTGAGTGAAGAAGGAAGCAGGGCTGGCTACTGGGAGGAAACTGGGAAATGAATGGAGGAGGAGGAGATTAAGAGAGGAAAAGGAAGATGCTCAGCAGGGCCCACAAGGAGGAAGCTGAAGGCTGCATATATGTCACAGATATACTTGTAATCAAGGTGTCTATCAGAGTCTAGCTCCAAATCTGATGAGGAGACACTCCTCCTTTTCTTCACCACAGGCACATTGTCCTGCCAGGAGGAAGATACATTCACCTGAAAAGGGAGCCTGTAGAAAAAATAAAAGGCATCCGGGCCCTACCCACAGGATGTGCTGAACATTTCTGGGAATATTCTTCTCACAGCCTGGGTAGAGGAAAGAGGGAGCTACAAGATGAAAGGAGCATTGGAATAGTAGAAAAAGAATCTGAAAAAAGAGTGAGGGAGCTTGCAGGAAGGACTGGAAGGAGTTTCTGTCTCTTTTCACTTGGAAGAAGGAAGGGAAACCATTCTCTGCCAGGCTGATGTTCCATGTTACTTTTACACAGTTCTTGGCATGAATCACATGACCAAGAGTGTTAACCAGGATGGCTGACAGAGACTCATTCCATATGTGGAGCTTGTGTTTGAAGTAACATCCACTGAAAGATCTCCCTGATCAGAGAAGAGAAAACATTGCCAAGTAATGGAATAGAAACACAAACCTCTGTTTGGCCAAAGAACTTGAAGGTGAGAATAAATCTGAGACAAACTGCAAAGATATGTATCTCCAAACTGAGTAGGAGTTAACTTTTGCATGGTACTAAGCCAAAAGCAGATCCACTCCTTTCTGAAGGATGATTTAGATCTCAGAATGCTGAGGAAATTGTCTTTGCCAGGCGAGTATTATTAGGATCTACAAACAAGAATACAATATGCAGCAGTGGAAAGCAAGGATACTACGTAGGAGACTATGCAAACTCTCTCACTCCTAGATGAGTGTACCAGCAACTGTTATCAGGGATGAAGTTAACCAAAACCTAAAGGAAAACCCAAATGACTTTTTCCAGGCAATTCTGCTGGCCATAAAATCTGCATAAGGAGTACACAACTGGATGCAACTAAAGGAATTCAACAATTAGTAAGGACTATGGCTACATGGATAGTATTACTGGCTTTGTCTTATTAATACAGAGTTTTTGGAACTCTATATTGGTGAAACATTCTACCAGAAGAACTTAATTCATTGGGAGATAAGGTCCCTTAGTGATATACCAAGATCTCCAAAGATTAAAGGTCAAGTAGTTCGCTTATTGATTTGATATTTGATGTCCCCAGAGATACACTTCCCACAGCTACTTTTGGGACCAACAGGAGTGCTGGCAGCCTTTTTGGCGCACTAGGCAGCAGAAGGTCCTGCCCCCGAAATACCACCGACGACCGCGGCAGCCAAACATCCGGCTGCCGCTGTCACTGCCCCCCAAATGTTTGCACCCTAGGCAACCACCTAGGTTGCCTAATGGGTTGCATCAGCCCTGGGGACCAATATGGAATACAAAATCCTAGTTCTCATTTGAGTGGACCAGATGAACCAGCAAGCTGCAGCCAACGTTAGTAATAATATGCGGATGCATAAGAAAGAGGAATGTAAACAGATATGAGATCCTAATTTCAGGAAGAAGGCTTCATTATCAGAGGAGATGGCAGAAATGCAACAAGAAACTGAAGTGAAAGCACCCAATAAAAAAGTCACTCTGAACATATGCTCATAACCTGGTTTGCAGAAAGAAAAGACAGCAACCTGAGAAAGGCACAAGAGCACCTTGTTTTGGGGTCTAGTACAAAGATCTTGACAGATAGGTGAAAAGATATGAAGACAGAAAGGGATTTTAATTCATTCAATCTAGTCATTTTCATGAATGGGCCTGCATGGCTCTTGGCCCCAACCTATTACAAAAGCTACATAGCTTTTCAGCGGTTTTCCACCTATGAGTCCAATTAAAAGAGAATTAAAATTGTGGTCACAAAACTGCTCTTATAAAAGGCCTTTGATAAATCAAACACTGACTTTTCTTTGACCTCTCGAAATTGCAGTTTAATACCCAGCTGGTACATTGCTCACCCCAAGGCCATGTAAACATCAGTAGGAGTTCAGGATCAGGTCCCTAGTAGTATATTACTCATCAAATTTAAGTGTGGCATAATCAGACCCTGTATAAATAAATAGCAATAGTTGAAGGACTTATAATTATGTAATAATGCTACTTATTATATATGAAACATTATTATTTCACTGTTACAGTCTCCCATTCCCTATCTTCGCACCTCCTTCCATTTGTTTCTTGTGTACACTTGTTGTCTCATATCTCATGCTAATCCCTTTGTGACTGGATGTGTCTATTTTATTATACGTGTGTGCACTGTGCCTAGCACAGTGGGGCCCTGATCTCTGATTGGGGCCTCAAGATGCTATTACAATCCAGTCAAAATGATAATTCTAGTAATAAATTTGGGAGGGGGAAGTTTAAGTATATTTGTTTCCTTATTACAAGGTAAATAACCATACGTTATAATGTAAATTATTGTTACTCAAAGTAACTTTGTGTCTTCCTCCCTCTTCTCAAACTTATTGGCCACATATTCATTGCACACCTCAACAAGATTTGTGAAAATTATGAGCTTTTTCTACGTTGAGTAACAAAACAATTGCTCCATGAGATACAAATAGGTGTTCAGATTCAGCTGGAGTTTCCTTCTTTAAAAATAGAGCTGTCAAATCAAAGCCTGCAGGAGGAATATTGTGTGGGCGGAAACGACATAGATCATTAAAATAAAAGACAGTATCATTGAGACGGAGGACAGTGCAAACACATAGATGCTTTAGCAGGACACATGGCATGGCCAAGCCTAGGTTATTAGTACTTCTTGGTGAAAGTTTGTGTCATCCTAAATAGAAAGGAAATTGTACATATTCCCCATAAAGTATATACTTTTAAATTAGAAACTGCAATTCAGCGTTGATTATTCACTGCCCAATATGCTCTTCAACAGTTAATGTTATCTAGATAAAAGCTAGAGCTGCATAATTCAAATCGAAATCCAGATCTGGATTTCCAACCTCTTCAGATGATCAGATCCTGGATCTTCCCTTTGCAGCAGTTACAAAAAAAATGGGTCCAGAACTAAATTTAGATTCTGAATCACCCCCTCCACTCCCAAAGTCAGGAGTCAGCAGCCATCTTTTTTATCACCTAGGTGACAAATTCAGGCATGGTGCAGAGGCCTAGCATGAGGCTCCGTGCAATAGTTAACCTCTGAGTGGGGGGAGCCTTCAAGAGAGCTGCCATGCAGAGATGCCTCTGCATTTCCTTTGGGCAGTGCAGAGCAAGTAGCCTTAAATAGGAGGGTTGTGCTGGGGGAGGACTAGGGGCAGGTCAGTGCTGGAGCCATGGAATCTGAGTTTATGTGCATCCAGTGATCCCAAAAAACTACACAAGTGGTGCAAAGGGACTTCAGCTCTATTCAAACTTATATGCTGGAGTAGCAGTCAAGGAGTCCCTTGCCCATCCTCACCACCCTTCACTCAGTCTGAAAAATCATTCAGATTAGTAATTATACAATACTTTGAGTCATGATGTGCAAATATTGAACGACCATTAACTAACTACTGGTTCTGCATTCAGCATGGTATTTTCTAAAACAAAGATGTTATATTTAGCCTGGGTGCAGGCTTCCCTGACTTGAGAGTTTTAGTTTGCTTTTCCCCTTCATGAACATAGCATTAAAAATGTTCACTGCCAGCATCCTCCTAGATACCCAAAGTGCAATGACAGGATCCTTGGTGATAATGCCACTAGAAAATGGCGTTTCTAGAAATTGTCACAGAGCCAGTCAAAGCAGGGATTTGGAGTGTAATTTCATTGCCAGAAATAGCAAAGGTGGAAGCGCAGGAACATCAGAAAATCCACAAGATGAAAAAGCATCCCAATTCATGGAAGTTTTGACCAGTGAGTGTTTCTTTTCTACTTTAGCATTGAGAGGCATTTTCTTCTGCTTATTAAGGAGTTGTTTTTCATAAAACCTGTCTATTTTTGTGAATGAGGATTATATAACTCACATTTAATTCCTTAAAAAAACAAAACAATAAAACCCAAGTCATGAAGAACTGTCAGAGTGCTGCTTCAGCTGGGATTTTATCCCTCAAGCACTGGGATTTGCTTTAATTATTTTATCAGTTTGAAGTAAAATAAGTATATGCAAACAACTGGGCTGGGGGGAAATACCCATAACCAGCTGCAGTAAAGCAGTCCATCCTTGCCAACTATTATTTCTTTTAGTTCCAAGTAATGATCCAAACGTACACAGGCACACTCCAGAAATGACAAGTCAAATAACATATTGAGGGAAAAAAGACTATGTTGTGACTCAAATTATGTGAAACAATATCAATCATGACTATTAATAGAGAATGAAAACAGTAGACCAAATATTTAAGACATCCAGTTTGTCAGGGATCCAAAATGAGATTCTTTCTAATACATTAAAATTATTTTGTCGTATATTCCATAACTAATCAGAAGTGATGATGATTTCTATTTAACACAGGTCTATTCCTTTCCCATGTAAAAGTCAAGTGACAGTCAGAAATCCTTATTTTTCACTTATGAACTCCAATAAACATTCACAAGGTACAAGATTCAGGGTTTCAGATACAGGTACAAGATTAATGGGTGTCAAAAGAAAGCAATACTCTTGGATTAGGCAGCACAGACATATTTTGTCCACATTTTTAAAAGCTTCCCCCTTTATTTTAAACAGAGCTCTAGTTATATTTTGCTTGGTGTTTTATGGCCACATTTAGATACCCATTGATTTCAATGGGATTACTCAGAAAGCAAGATAGTACTTTGTGCAAAGGTATCAGAACCTGGACCTTATTATCAGTGTTAGGGAGAACATCTCATGATCCATTTTCATCCTTCCTGCCCTTGGCTGGAGATAAGGTTCAGGGATGGCACACATGCTCCAAGAATTTTGGATTGGAATAGATGGAAGAAATCTGGATTTTCTAAATGCTCTAACATGGTGTGTGCCTGACTGTTGCATGTGTAGAACAGACAAAATATTATCTTTGTTAAAGTGACAAATGGAAGAGGAAATAGCCCCTCTAGCACAATCTTCTGTTTTGTAACTGGGAGGGGGGATGGGAAACAACCCCAAACCCCAAATCTTTATTAGTATCTAACCATTTTAGGATAAGATATTTAAAAACATTCAGATCCATTTAGTCTTAGCCAGATCATGACAGTATCGGGTACATGCAGAGCTCTTTTAGACATTTTTTGTATGAGATGCTCAGAAAGCATAAAATCCCACTTTTCATCTGATTACTTCATCATGTTGTTTACCTTTGACTGCACACAAATTACATGAACATCACAAAGCAATACAGCATGCCTCAAAATGTCATAACCCTTTTTACTTGAACCGTATGTTTTGAAACAGAAAATAGAAAAATCAATTCAGTTAAATCAGATCAGATATTCTGAATTTATGAAGTCTCGGCATGCATGAATTTCCCTCTAAATAGTTCATACACTACTAGCTAGGCTGATAGTGTGCTACTGTACGTGTGTTGAGATGCCCATTGTAATTATTATATCATGATTAAAGATGTAGTGGGTGTAGTAGCTACTGCCCAGGAGTAAAAGCTTTCTCAGGTAATTTGAACCACTGACTACCAATTAGTTACCTACAAATGCTTGCATACTGATCAGCCTGACTTTATCTTCTTGTACTGTATGACATAAAAATCAATGCAATATTTTTCTCCTTAATGAATAATTGTATGAATTCCATAGTATTGTTTACATTTTATTCATCTTTGCAAGGTTGAGAATTATGGATCTGATTTTCAAAAGCTCCTAAGTAAACTAGGAGTCTAAAACATATCTTCAAAGGGGACTTAGACCCAAATCCTAAAAGGTGTTAGAGAATTAGGAATTAGACACCTAAATACCTTTGAGAATCTGGCCTTAGACCTTTAAAAGCCTAAGCCCCATTAACTTAAGTCACTTTTGAAAATGAGCCTTTGGCTCCTAACTCAGTTAGGCACTTTTGAAAAATGTACCCTGTGTCTCATCTTGGGTAAGGAGCAGTCCATTACGGCACCACCCTCAGAGCAGCCCAGGGAAGGAGTTGTGACTTCCAGAGATGGAAGCAAACTCAATTGACCCATATCAGCAACAAATTAGTTCCCCAGGAGCACTGACTCTCTATCACTGGCCAAAGAACACTGGCCAATGATTGGGGGAGGTGGGACAGAGCCAAGTATCCATTTATTCCCCACCCTTCTCTGGCCATTCCTTATCTTCCTATGGGGTGAAAGGAAGTAATACCGCAATTCAGACCAGGAACACCACAGAGAGGAGTAAAAAGGGGCACTCGAAACCCCCTTACTCCCAATTACCAGGCAAGTAGGCCCCTCTAGGGACACATAGGGCAAGTCACAGTTTTGCCATTTGTTTTACATTGCATGATCATAACACCTAAATGGAATAACACCTAAAACACACAATCATTGCTTACAGTTGTTCCCATATTATTGGTGGAGAAGCTTGTCTCAACTTGTATGCACATATAGGACCAGACAGAGTACAGAGGAACATAAGACCGGAAGGAACTTCCTGGGTCATCCAGTCCAGTCCCCTGCTATAACAGGCAAACCCTTCATCTAATTCCATTAAAAAATGTATCAAGCTCCATCTTAAAACTGATTGTTTGCCCTCACTACTCCTATTGGAAGTTGGAAGATGATTTCCAGCCTAATACACTGCACCTCACTCTGTCACCAAGGCAAGACATGCCCCAGTGTGGATTCAGCCTCAAAGAGGTCATGCAGTGGCAATGAAATACTGCCTGCCCTCCCTCAGCATTTCTCCCACGTGAGGAAAGAGCAACCGACTACAGCAAAATCAAGCAAGACTAAAGTGATGTTGGTAGTAAGAGGAGGCAATGCTTTGAAGATATCCTACTGCTGACTGACATGTGCCTTCAGGTTGTTAAATAGTTCATTGTTGGAATCTTCATTATGAGTGGGTACTCAAATAGCTACCAGCAATAAATGCCTAATCCCACCTGTGACTGGCTAGAATGTGTCCAATCTACTGCATATAGAGTTGTAATAGATAAGCCTGGGGTTCACAAATGCAACTCCTTATTACTTAGAAACAATTGGCTGGAAAAGCTCTGCCTTGTACAAAATTGAATCTATCCATCTGTTTATGAGCACAAATCACCAAAGATCCCTCCAGTCTGAAGTCCATCCCCTCCCTAGGCTTCAGAGCCCAAGTAGCAACTACGAAGCAGTATAGGCATACCCTGGGAGACCTGCGTTCAGTTTCTATTTCCTCCATAGACTTTCTGTGTCACCTTGAAGATGTCACTTGTTTTCCTTCTGCCAAAGTTTCCTGCCTATAAAATGGGGGTAATAGCAATTCCATACATCAGAGAGTTGTTGTGGGGAGCATTGAAGATTATGAATTGCTCAGGTAATAGGGACCATATAAGTATTTGTAGGTTATTTTTAGTTAGGTATTATTTACTCTTCTGCTAATCCTATAGAAAGGTTTATCCTAAATCAGCCTGCTGTAAGTTGTCCTGGAAAAAGCAATATATGTGATTGAGATAGTGTTGGTAACAAAGCATCTATAGGTCCCAGAGCTGTTGGATTCTGATTGATAAAATGTAATATTTTTTTGAAGAATAAAACCAAGTTTCTTTATTTGCGGTGTGGGTTAAGTTCCTTTTTATCTGTCCAAGTTTCACTGAACACAAAATGACTTAGCTTCCAATAAACTATGGAATGCAATATCTACAATGTCCACATGAGCTATTTTATTTTTGGCTTGGCAAGAAAACTAAAAAGATAGATGAAGATTTGGAAAAAATAAGAAACCTACTTAAAATTCTCAGTAATAAGTGACTGTTTTCTTTAAACAAAAAGTAATTAAATCAGTTTTTATTACTTATTTATTCTTGTAGCACAGGTAAATCTTGCTTAATATCAGTTTCAAAGACATAAGATAAAACTCATGTATTTAGTCTTTATATTGTACAATTTATGTTCAAGGAACAGAAAGAGTCCTCATCATAAATACTTTTAATAATAAAAGTGAAAAAGGCCCCAAACTTAGCTATTCGAGATAAAAAGGATAAATTCTGATCTGAAGAATCACATTGTTTTTACCTCTCAGAGCTATAAATAATCACATCTTAGATGTTAACATCTTGAGAAGAAGTTGAAAACCATAGACCTGGGGTTACATTCACAAGCAGGGTTATGGCCCCTTTGCACTACTCAGGTGAATTCCACACAATTCAGAGGGATGTCCCTGCTAGTGTTTTGTGCAACAGCTGGACCCTATGATTCTCCTCTCTCCTCCTGGGGTACTTGGCTGTGTGTGGGAGAGAGAAGGTGGAGGCATGTCAAGGATCCCCAGGCTCAAGAGCCGTTAAGGACCTACCACAAAGTTCATCTTTCTAGACAAGCATTTGGATAGGGCAACAATTGGTGGGATGGGGATCTTTGTTAAGTTCTGAAGGCCCAAGTGTTGTGAGATCTTCTGCTTTTTCTATTGCTTATATTTTATTGGCATGGATTATCATTTATAATATTGTGTGAGGGTGCCCAGGGCCAACCAGAATAAACAAATAACTGGAGATAAGGACACTCAGTATTTCACAGCATCTTGCAAGATAGATCTGGCTTATGGTGAACAAAGTCACAAAACTGGTTTTGTGCAGGTTCAGGACTACACATGCTCAGAGCCAATTGTACGATCAGAGTCTGAGAGAACAAACGACTTAGTCATACATAAACACCTATATGCATACTGAAAAATCAGTTCCAAATAGGATACTGGGTAAATAGAAATAGAAGAGACCTGTTCAAGGTGAGAATGAATGCCTCTGCCATGAGATACAGTTTGCCACAAGGGGCCGAGTCTATCCCTAGTATAGCTGCATTGAAGTTAACAGAGTTACATTAAGGATTAATTTGGCCCATTTGATTTAGACTGTGGAGAAAGAACTCTCCAATCTGGGGAAAACTCATGCAGAGGGTAAAGTGATGCTGTGATGACTAGTGACAAAGGGACTCTATGATGACAAGCGAAAACACGTAAAGAATATAAATATTAAAAATATATGGTTTTTTTCCCTTTGTGAGGGTCAGTTTCTTGACTGTGCCTCTGGCCTCCAGATGGAGTTTAGAGTGAAAGCCTCCATCAATACTCACTGCTCAGTACAGTTCACCCTGGTTCAATTCAGAAATGAATTTTAATATTTTATGCTCTTAACACTATAGATGAAAAAAAGTCAGATGTGGTCCAGCTGAAGGACATCACAGGATACACTTTGCAGTGAGTTTCTTTGTGCACACAGCAAATATAAATTCAGTCAAGGATTTTTCTCTAGTTCAATGTTTAATTTAATTACGGTCTTTTGCTATTCCTCCATTGTGGTGCTTACTTTCTTAATTTACAAGACAGACAAAGTGTTGCTATCCACATTTCATAACAGGGGAACTAGAGCCCAGAGAGATTGAGGGCCAGATTTTTAAGGTATTTATGCACCTAAAGACGTAGATAGGCACCTATATAGAAAATACCTTAAAATATCTTGTCCTAACTGACTTGTCCAAAGTCACCCAGAAAGACTGGGATTGAGTCAGGAATTTAACCCAAATCTTCAGTCCCAGTCCAGTCCCTTAACTGCAAGGCCAGCCTTCCACCAACCATTAGTCTGCTTCTGCTGCAATTTTTAATAAACTGATGGTTTCTGGCTGATTATAGATTATTAAAAATATGTGTATGTCCCTTAGTCAACCAGAGCAACTTACTCTAAACAACATACCTGAAAAAACCAGAGCTTTAAACAGCATCCTAAACCATCTCAGAAATCACTCAATGCATATTTGCACTCTGCCGCTAATTCTTAAATGGGAAGGCTGTTTCAGCCAAATACTCCTGAATGATGGTTGTCTAATATTCAGCACAGGCTGTCTCTCATTGCAATTTAACTCTCCATCAGAATCTCCAGAGCCAATTTATGCCGATCAGAGGCCTCCTGTGAAGTTATTCAGTTGGATAGATCTCTAAAAAGATGAATTTTGGTGACTGACCTTCTTCCCCCATCTGTTCCAAACAGCTCTGCCATGACAACTGGGGACAGAGGAGAGGGTATTCAGTCTCAAAGTGAAGGAGAAATAATGTACTATGCCCAGAACTATTGTGCCTTTGTGAAGGGAAATAGGAGAAAAAAGATGAAGGTTTTCTGTTAAACAGAAGGTAGGGTAGGCCTGTGGAATATCTCCAGTGGGACAATGGAACATGAGCAATAAATATTACACCAGTATGCCTAGTGGAATGGGACACTCAGCATTCTTTGTGGCTGTTAGTTCAACCATGATCATTGTGTCTCTATAGTGTGCAATGGGATGTTGTTGCAATACAAGATTATATTAATGACAATTTGGAGGCTTACCCAACATATATTTTCAAATGGGACAGAAGAGATATATTATAGTAAAGAGCAACAGAGAGTCCTGTGCACCTTATAGACTAACAGATGTATTGGAGCATAAACTTTCGTGGGTGAATACCCACTTCATCAGACACACAAAAGCTTATCTTCCAATACATCTGTTAGTCTATAAGGTGCCACAGGACTCTTCGTTGATTTTTACAGATCCAGACTAACACAGCTACCCCTCTGATTATGGTAAAGACAGGCTCTTTAAATGTTTAGTGGAAAATATAAGAATTTAAATCAGGAAGTAAATAAAGCTAAGCAGCTTTCAGCTGCCTTAATTAGAGATAGTATTGCTCTTAATCTTAAGAATGAATTTATGGAAAATCAATTAGAGAGTAAAAATTGAAGATTAGATAGTGTTAAAAGAAGAAAGAGATCAATAGCATCAACACCATTATCAGGATCTAGGAAGCATTAGAGAAGTTACTTGTTAAGTTCACTTTTGTCAGTTAAAAAAGTATTTCGTGATCTATGAGATTTCTGAGCAACATATGATCACAATGCGCCACCATCGTGATATTTGTAGAAAATGGTGCTTACCAAAGTAACTACTTTTATGAATACATGGCCCTTACAGATCCATTTTAAAGGCTCAAATGCCCTGCAATGTGAAGGTGGAACATACTCTTCTCCTCTTTAAAGTTTTCTAACAGGTTCCACTGCATGGTGGCAGGGAATCTGATTTCACACTGGGAGCCTGTGGTGGCAATGCCATGAGGGAAATCATTTATCATATCATCTGTTTGTGACTAGATCGTGTCACAAGGATTAAAAAATGCCATATATATTTATAATATGGGTTGTCAACCTTTTAATTGAAATGCACTGCCCTCTCATTTGAGGGGTCATGAAAAGGTCTACAGTCACTTGTGACCCTCCCTCTCTTTATATCTAGATGGAAAGTGGACTCTTTTGTAAAATGGGCTTGCAGTATGAAAAAGGTCAAAACCCACTGATTTAGATCACTGAGCATAACAACTCCTGAAACCAACAAATCAAACCAACATTCAGAGAAAACATTAATATGCTTACAATGGAGGTTTCTAAAATAAGTGCTCAAGCATAATTGTTTTTACATGCTAAACTATGGATTAGCATTGATAAAACTGACTTTTTTCCATCCCACCCTGACTATTAACATAATCTGAAGTTATCTGATCTTCTGTTGTTGTTTTGGTTTGGTTTTTGTTTCTCATAATATCTGTTTTCCATGATGTTGAAAAAGAGTTGTTTTCTGTAGAGGAAATTTTAAGGACTCTGATCTTCAAGATTTTTTTTTTTTTAGGTATCTTCAAGATTTTAAATAATTGATCTTGATTTAATTAACTCATTTTCTGATATTTGAATTCAGTTCATATAAATTTATAGATAAATTTATATCAAGGCTTCTATTTTCCTTGTGCTGAATTTTTTTTTCCATGAAGACCATCGGACCAGACATACATTACCAGTAATGTACCAGAGGGGTAGCTGTGTTAGTCTGGATCTGTAAAAGCAGCAAAGAATCTTGTGGCACCTTATAGACTAACAGACGTTTTGGAGCATGAGCCTTCATGGGTGAATACCCCCTTCATCAGATGCATGTAGTGGAAATTTCCAGGGGCAGGTATATATATGCAAGCAAGCTAGATATAATGAGGTTAGTTCAATCAGGGAGGACAGTAACTGCATACCGCACCATAGTAACACTAGCTCAGGAACCAATCCATGCAACAAACCTTGATGCCAACTCTGCCCACATATCTACGCCAGCGACACCATCACAGGACTTAACCAGATCAGCCACACCATCACCGGTTCATTCACCTGCACGTCCACCAATGTAATATACGCCATCATATGCCAGCAATGCCCCTCTGCTATGTACATCGGCCAAACTGGACAGTCTCTACGGAAAAGGATAAATGGACACAAATCAGATATTAGGAATGGCAATATACAAAAACCTGTAGGAGAGCACTTCAACCTCCCTGGCCACACTATAGCAGACCTTAAGGTGGCCATCCTGCAGCAAAAAAACTTTAGGACCAGACTTCAAAGAGAAACTGCTGAGCTTCAGTTCATCTGCAAATTTGACACCATCAGCTCAGGATTAAACAAAGACTGTGAATGGCTTGCCAACTACAGAACCAGTTTCTCCTCCCTTGGTTTTCACACCTCAACTGCTAGAACAGGGCCTCATCCTCCCTGATTGAACTAACCTCATTATCTCTAGCTTGTTTGCATATATATATATCTACCCCTGGAAATTTCCACTACAGGCATCTGATGAAGTGGGTATTCACCCATGGAAGCTCATGCTCCAAAACGTCTGTTAATCTATAAGGTGCCACAGGATTCTCTGCTGCTGTTACCAGTAATGGTACCGAGAATATGGTATTGTATACATTGCTGTATTACTTACTTGTTTCTGTTTAAACAAATCAGCTATATGATGCAGTTAATAATGAACACTTAGACTGACAATTATCCCATCTCTTCTATTACAAGTTAATTGAGACAAAGAGCGAATATCTTTTTTATTGGATCACCTTTGTTGGTCTTCCATTTCTCTCATATCTTGACGCCAAAATGGCTATAATAACACTGCAGACAGCAATAATTAATTGAGAAGTTTTGTTGCAGTCTCACTCTACTGTCTTTTTTAGATGAGTTTTCCTCATGCTATTTAAAGTGAGAATACTAGATTTCATTGTAAGCCATATCCTGCTTGCTTTACTCAAGCTAGTAGACCTACTGGAGTCAGTGAAATTTCCCACATGCTCAAAGTAAGGTGGCTCAGGTGCAACGTTTAACTCTCTATTTTAGATTTTCTTTAAAATAGTTATAAGTACAAGTACAGCAATGATGACAAGAAACACATTGATATTATACAGTTGTGGCATTTTAGAACCAATCTGCCTGAGGTATTTTTCAAAGCTACAGTGCCCACATGGGAATACTGGGAGGCACTGTACCTCTAGGTGGCAAAATGCTTTCTGGCGCTCTGTGGGAAAGCATCCTGGTGCCCTGCGCTCTTGTGGATGCGTATCAGGGCCAATCACAATCTGACCCTAACTATTTTTGTAGCCATGTTGAAGTCAATGAACCTTTTTACATGAGGAAAGATGATGACTAAAAAATAGCAACAAAGGTAGGTATGAGTCTAAGGTCCCAGTCCTGCAAAGCTTTGATCATGTGAGTAGCCTCATTGTTTGCACTGGGGCTAACTCATGTGAATAAAAACCATTGAAGTGTGAAGGATGGTTCCCATCTTCGACAATATATCAGGGAACTCCAAAACTAAAAGCATGAACTGCTACAACTTAAGCTAAGGATCCAGGTTCTTTAGATGGGTGCAGTAATAGAGGCTCATATCCTCTGTGAATCAGGCACGAAGGGAGACCTGTAACATATACTATAACAGCAGTGAGTTATATGAGTAATTTGCACTACAGAAAAAAAATAGGTAACAAATAACCAGTCTCTAATCACAGATGGTAGGATTACTTATTGCAAATGTTAACAATGCGCTTTTTCTGAAAACTGCTGAGTTCACAATTTTTGGTCACATTTCCCTGTGAGGAAAATTGCATTGTGATACATCATGTCATGATCTATCACACGCTCTAAAGCAAAGAAGAAACTGGAACCCAACGTGGTGTATCACAAATCAGGATATCTCCACAGAAATGTGACAAAGCCTATTGATTTTTCCTCAGCAGGATTTCTAACTTGTGAAGTGCTCTTACTTCTAATGACTTAGCTTTCATTGTATTATTCAATAATGGCCTATAATTATATCAGTAATATTTGGGATTATATAATGACAAAACATTTATGGAAAAAAATCAAAAGTTCAAGAAAGCATGAAATTGCATTGATTCAGATGAACTGTTAGTAATTATGAAAGGTGATAAATTTGACTTGCTTTAATTGTCTGTACCAATCTCATATATTAAAATGCTCTTATTTCCTTGTTTGATCATTAGTAGTACAGGACAGTTCAATATTCATTGCTAACATAGGTTAATAGAGTTTTATTTTCTCTAATTATAAAAAAACAAGATTTGTTTTCTTCTACTAAGCTATTGGCAATAAAACGACATCATTTATCACCAGATCACCAAATCTCATGCACCAAATCAGTGTTGTTTGATCATCTTCATATAAATACACCAAGAGTATCCCTTGCATGGAATCCTTAACATACTGTTGCATCAGACCAACTTTGTTGCATGACCTGAGTCAGTTGCCCAAACAGTGGTGCAAGTGACAATGACTCTATCTAACGGAGACCCAAAAAGAACATGGTGTCCTGGCTGGTGTCATGGAAAGTTCAGTGGATACTGCTCCTATTGTGCAGTCTGAAAGTCAGGAAACATGCATAAGGTGGAAATATATGATGTGGATCCTTTCTGGTGTAGTGGTAAGATTGGTTTCTGAGCGCTGCCTTTCTGAAACAGTGTCCTGCACTAGCAAGTTGGTTCAAGCATCCACAAAAAGGCCAAATCTACATTCTTCTCTCAATGCCAAATCCATTGTTTCTTCAATATGCAAGAGATATAGATTTCTTAGTGAAAGAAATAATTGCAAAAGTCCTGTCCTCTATTGCTAGGCTTAAATGTAGGGTCAACAGTGTTGGCTAAAATAAAACACTTTCTGAACCTTGGCCCATTTTTAGAATTCATAACTAAATCATTTTTGGAACGTGTGAAATATTTGGATCAATGTTTTCTTTATGAGTTGGTCCTCTTATCTTGAAAAAAAGAATATGATGATCTCCTCCCCCCACAGCCCCTGTAGTTCTACTTTCTTACTTCATGTTTCTGGCCAGGACTGAAACAAGAAATCCTGGAATGCCATGATAAATACTATCCTCATAATGTTCCCAGCTATAACTGGGAGCAGAAGTGATGGAAATGTCAAAAAACATTGTGAAACAACCACTTCCTGTGACATTTTTAACCCAAATTTACCAACTCAGGAGGCCTAGACATTTCTGATAGTTTTTTTTCTTTTTTAATAAGCATCCCAACTGAATCCAAACTATGAGCGTTCTGAAGCTCAGCTGTCTCAACTTAAATCATGCAATTCCTATTGATAATATAACATTGACAGACCCTGGTTGTTGTCAGGCAGGATCAAACCTGGGCTCTCTGAAGCTTACCTCTACTACATGAGCTACAAGCCATGAGCTGAGGTGAGGGTTGTAGCAGACTCTAGATCAGTGGTTCTCAACCTGCGGCCTGGGGGCCACTTGGGGCCCAATCAGCACAGAGCTGCGCCTCATGTGACATCCTTGAGCCATACACATTTTATTGGATGTGTCCCACATAACACATTGCAGGCCGCATATGCGTCCCACAGTGGTAAATAGGATGAGAACCACTGGTCTAGATGGTCTATGTGCCACTAGAGGGGACCAGAGTCCCATACCAACCAGGCATGGGTTACAATAGCACTATTTATCACTCACTTGACCTGAGCATCATACACTAGTTTTAATGTATTCCAAAGTGTGTGTCCGTACTTCATGGCCTTGATGCCTGTTCTGCTCCTACTTCACAAAATAATACACAGTTTTATTATTTTCTGCACATTGCCCTCACAATGGCATCAAACCACCCCATATCTGTAAGCAAGCATGGCAGATTCTGGTATATTTATCTCTATTTAAGGCACCTAAGAGCTCTATAAGGGCAGGGAATTAATTATTCATAGTGTATTGGCCATATAGGTATCAGTTGCCCAGGCCCACTAGAGAATACGCTCTGCCGCATATTTAAAGAAAAAGAGAAATCAGCTGTATGATGTGGGCTAAACCTGGAGGTGGGAAGTAGGGGTGTTTGTGGGATTCAGAGTAGGACTAGATGGAGGGGATTTTATCTAGAACAAACATTTGGATTCAGATCAGGGGATGGACAATCAGCTAAGAGCCAGACCAGTTTATGTTTTACTTGAACTGGTTCACCCGTCCCTACCTACCAGCTTCTATCTGAAAGGTGAGGATTCTGTCACCTCTGTCTCTGGCATTTTAAAATGCATGTAAAAGAATGGAATAACACTCCACTACCCTGAAGAATGATATCTGATTAAGCTGCAGATTGGGAAGTGTCCCAACTACCCTTATGTAATTTGCGTAGCTTTGATCTTACCATACATAGATAATATTAAATTAGTTCCTACTCCTGATGGGATTTTGATACCCACTATACAAAAACGCATCATCTCCCCACATCCAGTCTCACCCACTGCATTGTGACATGTTGGGATGCACTGCTGTGTGACTTAAAAGAATTAATCCATCACTTTATTTTAAAAGAAGTTTACATTAAATAAATATCAAGCATCCTGTGGGTAAAAATAAAAATAGTTATAAAGTCCTGGTCCAATTAGCATTCATGGTAGTGTTTGGCATTAAACACTTAAAAAAAAAAAAGACTTTGGGAAATAGTCTCCTTTCAGTGATTGATCATCAGTCCTTTTAATGCAGTAGCATGAGCACATTGAGCAGGAAATGTTTGTGTATATTACATTAGTACCTTTCTCCAGATATCATCATTCATCACCTTAACTAAACACTTCACTGATCACTATGGATTTGCTTATCTCCTGCTAACTGCAGTGCAGTACTTAGCCAAACTGCTCTGGTGTTCACTGTCCTCTAAAATACTATTCATTTTACCTCCTCCTTTTGCTAGTAATTGAATATCCAAATTTAAGAATCACAGGCCACATCCTTAGCTGGTGTAAATCAGTGTAATTTTGTTGACTTTGACAGAGCTATAACAATTTATACCCATTATACAAATGTCCTTCCCATATTTACACCCCATGCAAATCTGGAAACCCCAATACCTCAAATTTTTCAACATATATCAGAAATGGTCCTGTCAGCTGCTAATTTGGTTTCCACCAAGCAACATATGTTTTTCCTGCTCCAAGCATATCTCTCTCTTGCTGAGGTCTGCAAATGTTCCCTACTGAAGATGATGACTTGCTGCCACACACAGCTGAGTCCATATATTTCCACACTTCACTGTGAAGAACCGCTTATTCACCTGAGTGTTTTCTTTGTCTACAGGAGTTCATTATTACATTTGACTGATTAATTGTGCCATACCAATAGTAATCTGCCAGCACACACAGTTCTGAAAGGGGGATTTTTTTTTTGACTTGCAGTTCATAGTACAATTCAGTTTGTGGCAACTCATTATTCACAAAGAGAGAGAAATGCAGGCAAAGTATGGAAGGCATTATAGAGAAATAGGTAATAACTTATTTATAGATTTCTGCAGAAACTCTATAGTTAGCGAAATATACCATCTGTTACATATCCACACTATTCCTAAGTGCATATTAGCAAGCTAAATACATGCCAAACACCTGATTTTTTCTATCTTATTTAATACTGCTCTTGACAGGCAACATTATGCTTTATTAGGTTATGTCATGTTATGTTACAAAGTTATGCTAGGTAACACAATAACAAAGAAGACAGTATGGTTCTGCTGCTGTTATTGTAAATGTTCACGTTGAGACAGATTTTCAAAGGAGTTCAGCACCAAACAGCTTACACTTAGTCACTTATATCAGTGGGCAGATTTTCAAAACAGTTCAACTCTAGAGCTCATTGGAAAATTGGGTGATTGAGGAGAGAGGTATCCTAAAAAAAAAAAAAAAGACAAAAACTAAAATACATTTGTTTTTACATGGAAAAACTAAAAAAAAAACCTTTTCACCAAAAATTGAACACAGTCAGCCAAAATGTTGGATTAGGAAACACAGCTGTGCTGCCTCATGGGAACTGTGGTTCAGGTGCCTGATGCCTCCATTCTTTTCCATGGGCTGGGTTCCCTGGCTAGACTATACCTCCCAGTCTCCTGCTGTCACAGTGCATCATGGGAGTCCCTGGCTGCTATGTATCAGGAGGTGTAGACTGGTTGAGGAAATTGGCCCATAGAGAAGAAAGAGATACCTGAACTACAAATCCTATGAGGCCCTGATGAGGTATTTATCAATAATTCCCCCCTCATTTTCCAGGTGTTCTAGGGGGGGTTACAAAAATTTGGTATTTTCTGCAGAGAGCGGTGGTGGCTTTTTTTTTTTGCAAAAAATTGTTATTTACCCAATTTTCCATTAGAAAACAGTTTAAGCAGATTTTTTTTTTTTTTTTTTAACTAATTCTATTAAGCACTCATTAAGTGTCCATTGGTTTCAATGGGAGATGCTGAGCATCTCTAAATGATCTGGCCACTCCCTTTAGGTAACCAAATGGGAATTCAATTCTTTTGAAAACCTGTCCCCAACTGAGGTGAGTGCTGCACACTTTGGTTAATCTGGCCTACAGTATACTGTCAATAATGCCAGTGAAATAGGACAGATTCCTGCACAGGGATTTTGGCACATCACTTGTAGATCAGATACGGAAGATAATTTCTTACATCAAAATTAGTCCTACTACTTAGGAAACAAAGGAGTTTCTGGGACTTAAAAAAACAACCCATCACTGTTGCACTATTGATATTTTAATCAGTGGTGGAGTCTGATTTTAAATGAAAAACAAGGGGAAATCAATTTCTTAAGGAAAGGTAGAGGGTGGATGCAAGACAGATTACTGTAGCCCCACCAGATGAAAGTTTCTCCTTACAGGCTCCTGCTTTCTAGCAAATTAATCAATTTCCAGAGTCACAGGCACTGACTTTTCAAAGTGCCGGGGGGGAGGGGTGTTTGACCACTGGCCCTGCCCCATCCCTTCCCCCGAGACCACACCCACACCCTCCCTCTTCTCGCCCTGCTTGACCCACACCCTGCCTCTTCCTGCCTTTGCTCCACCCTCACCCCACTTCTTCATGCCCAGTTCTACCCTTGCTCTTCTCCCGTCCCCACAGAGAGCCTCCTGAATGCTGCAAAACAGCTGATTGCAGTGGGCGGGAGACATGAGGAGGGAGGGGGAGGTCATGATCCATGGGTTCTGCCAGCGAGTGGGAGGTGCTGGGGGGGCAAGCTGATAGGAAGGCTGCTGGTGGGTGCTCAACACCAACCATTTTTTCCCCGTGGGCCTATGTCCAGAGTGATGTGTAATATTTCTGGCAGAGATCTAAGAACAGTAGGGTACATTTGGTTAATTTTGCATCTTTGTGAAAACATTCTTCACAGTATTGCTCTTTTTTCCCCCCTCACAAAGCTTCTTTTGCCATCAGAATCTTGTTCTTAGCAAAAATGTGAATCTACAATTTACAGTTCTGGAAAGGGATTGGAAGCCATTGACTAAACTATGTACTTTTTTGAGGGTATTTTGTTTTATTTTATTCTGTTTTATGAAAAAAATAAAGCCTTGTCTTCTTTGTAGCAAAAGAGGGGGAAAGAATGTGCTCAGGAGAGGAATTTCTGCTGGTTTTTATTACTAATGCACAAACCTCAAAAGGTTTGGTTTATTTCATCCCTTAGGTAATCTGACAATTTGAAACTTTGTATGTAGTGTAGTTGTAGCTGTGTTGGTTCCATAATATTAGCGAGACAAGGCAGGTGAGATAATATCTTTTATTGGACCAACTTCTGTTGGTGAGAGAAACAAATTCTCAAGACACACACAGCTTTTCTTCAGGCCTGGAAAAGGAACTTCCAGTGTCCTGGGAGGTGGAATAGATTGTTTAACATAAGTAGTTAGCACATACACTATTCAAGGTAGAGTGGCCCACTAATACTTCTGCAGCCATAGGACAAAAAGGGGGATTTGTGGATTACCGATTGTTCTAATAAGCCATAAATCCAGTGTCTCTGTTCGGTCCATGTTTTTGACTGTCTAGCAGAGTTAAGCTCCCAGGGTTCTCTTTTGAAAATTTCGTGCAGGTTTGAAACTTTGTGAGGGTTTCTGATCCTTCTTTTATTGAAGACAAGAGCATTTCCCCCCACACACACACAATGTAACTGGGTCTTTTCTCCTAAACCCTAAACTCTGAAATTTGGGATATTCAGACCTGAACAATCTCCAGATGTTATGGTGATATTTGAAGTTTGCGGCAGTGTTCTCATGAGGTTCTATCCAATCCTCACAAAAGCACCTACTAGAGGTATTTACACACATTCTAAACACTAGTTTTTCACAGCAGCCTTCACATGGCATTGCCGATATCTTCACAGCAGTGTCAGGAAAGACTTTATGCGACTTGATTTTTGCTACGTTCTGATAAGCACACAGTACTCTGTGAGGCACTTATCCCTATATCAACCAAGTCACTGCTAAGGCCTATGCACTTGTGTTCTTTCATGCCATTGCCTGACTTTGGGACCAGGTGTAAGTGGGTGCTATGCACCTACTAATGTCCCTTTCCAAGAAATGGGTAGTGAATTGATAAGGATCTGTAGCAAATTGTTGACACCTTGGAGAAAAGGGAACAGGCATAATCAAATGACTCTATCATTACTTCCTTCATTTATATTGTACTAACTTTTCAGAACAAGTAAGTATACATGTTTATTAAAGGTTTAAAAGACTGGATGTTTAGATATCACACCAAATAAATAAAACAATACGTATCTGTTAAGTTTGAGTAAGGCATACAGAATCATGCCACTCTTGGTTTCCTTTCTGTTTATGGTAGTGAATACAATGTACTATATGCTCCTTTCCTTTTTGTCTTTTTTTCCCATAGAAAACTTAGACTCCAACCCAGAAAACTAGCAGGCAGGCAATTAAAGGGACATCATATATCTTAAAAATGTTTTTCCAATGCATTGACAGATACCTTCAATTGTCACCATAACAGAGTGTAGAAAGTGCTCATGAGGTGTTGCAGCTGCCTAATTCAATTCATCCACCTCTGAATAAACAATATCTGCACAGGAGACCAATATACAAGCAGAGAGAGAGAAGGAAAAAAAGTAAAGTCAGTTGTGTAAGGTTCATCTAAAGGGGGGCAAATTCAGGTATTGATAAGCAAGGTCTGAGCCTGTCCAGATAGTGACTACTATTGTTTTGAGTAGATGAGACTGGATTTTTTGTTGTTTTTGGTTTTTATTACTGTTTATTAAATTCTCTGCCTACTGGCTCAGGAAGTTACCCAGTTGTTGAAAATATAGGGAGAATAGTGGCTGTTTGTGGAAATTGTGAACAAATACAATATTGAAACTGAGTCTGAACAAAATTGTCACTCTATTTGTACCACTTTGAAAAAGTTAGTTTGGTGCAGGATTGACCACCCTATTGACTAGGTGTGACACAAGCAATGGGACCAGTCTCATCTAAGCCTTGCCAACACACTGACATCTACCAATGTGCCTCCATCTTGGATAGGAAGGACCTTCTGTAGGGATGAAATATGATTTCACTGTCCTTGACCCCTTTAATCCTGAGCCTCCTTTGTGTCATTTCCAGAATTCAGGACCCATAATCATTTGGAACCCTTGTTACTCCCCTCCTCTCATTTAAGCTAAGGGACTGTAAACTTTAACACCTCAGCTGATCAGACTGCTGTTGAACCACATGAAGAAAAAGTATTCTCTGAGAAAGCAAAATCTCAAACAGAACTTTCTAGATAAAAAACAGCACTTTGAGTCTCCACCCACCCAAATCAGCCAACAGTGAGTACAGACTGCAAAATACAAATACAGTGAGTACAAACTGCAAAATACAAATACAATACGTTCCTTAGGAGGAACTCTGGAAGAGCCTCAAGTTGCAAACTTGTGTAATAAATAGTAAGCACATATATAGACTCCTTTATTTCTTCTGGTTGCCCACTAGGTATTACCACATTCTTATCTGCACCAGTTTGGTCTCATCCTTAACCTCATAATTAGATGTTAGGCAAGATGCTTGATAGCAGGTGGGATTGAAGAGACTGACATATGAACTGACAGTTCATGAATTCTAGCTAGCTATGTAATGAACCCCTACACACAATCCTGTGGAATCACCAATGTGAGAGCCCAAAGGGAAGTTGATCAATTGATCACTATTACCTTCTACGTCGTCTCAAAAAGAAAAGAACAGAGCCATTCAAGTATGACTCCACTTCCTCATTTTAAGGTCCACAAACATGTCAAAGAACTTCACAGGGTTAGTGCTAACCCAAGCAGCTAACAAATACAAAAGACATGTGATCTTCTTCGCCTGCTGACCACTACAATCAGCATCGTCTCCATGTTATAGCACTGCTTAAAGCCAAAGTGGTTATGGTAAAACCTGAGAACTTCAATAGATTATTGACCATTTCCACCAGAACCTCCTTGATTATCCTTCTCAGCAAAAGAATGGTAAAAAAAAGAAGATATTTTTAAGAGACTGTCATTGTCTGGGAAGGCTCTTATAATCATCTCTTTCAAAGAAAATTGTATATCCCCCTACCAGAAACAGCTCATGGAAATAATTTCCAACAATATCGACAGCAACTTTCTGATGGCCTTCACTAGCCAAGAAGGACTTGGATTCAATTTGGAGGTCATAACAGAAAACTTCCCTATCACCACCAGCATATCAGCAAGTGACATTGGCAAAAATTCAAAACAAAGGTGACTGCAGGAGCAGACAGCCTGGGTCAAATCTGAACTAATTTAGCCACAAAAAAATCTGATTATTTCTCACAGTGGGAAACAGTTGATACAAATGACCTGAATTAACCCTGACATTTAACAGCCCCATTAACAAAGTCCTCTGACACATCTACCTCCCTGTGCAGCTCTAAATAAAATATTTTTTTTTAAAAAATTAGCTCATAAGGGAAAAAAGTGAAGACAGCTATTATTTACCTGATTTCTTGTAGGTTATAAGTTTGATTTGCATGACACTATCTACAGGACTACATTTCCATCTAACAGGATCGAAATGTACTTTTCAGAGTGTGAACATAAAACCCTTGTGGTAGGATGAATAAAGCAAACAATATGTGAAATTATATGGGATAGACAGCTCTAGGAAGGAGATGATATATCCTGTTATATTTTATTAAAACACAGTTTGAATGAAAAAGAATAGCATTTGATACAGCCCGCTGCCATAAGGCACTCTGACATAGAAGTAATGAATCTCAGCATTTTAAATGAGAGCTTTTGGAATACAAAGAAAACCGTTGGCTTTGGTGGAGATTTTTGGAAAATACATCTGCTATGTTATCTTTTGTCGTTAGAGTCACATTATTAACAGGGAACCGCACTGAGAAACTTATTATCTGTACCTTTTTAATAAGCAATGAAACAGAAGGGTAGATTCTTCTCTTGATGTATATTCATAGCTTCAGTTAAAAGAAACTAACAATTAGCCATAGATATTACACTTACGGGTTGGTTATTCTACCATAATGAATCTCCTAGCGTCCATTTATTTGTCTCCTGTAAAGCTCTTCATTTGCTCTTATAGGTCCAAATACAAAGCCCATTGATATTAACAGAGAGATTAGCCCTGACTGCAGTGGGGTTTGGATCAGAACTATACTGATCAGATTCCTTTAAAAAAGTCTGCCTGCATAAGCATTTAAGTACAGATTCTCCTCTATGTACTAAAGTAAATGGTAAAGGTATTGTCCACCTAATAATTACATGAATAAAACATTCATTATTAGAAAAAAATAGTCTTTTTCTCTATTGATATGAAGGACTTGTAAATTTGAAACATACAAAAAAAAAAAAAAGGCCAAGACAAGCTTCTTTTTTGTGTTCAGTATCCAAAAGTGGTGGTAGAGTGTCATCAAATAATGTTGAATGAGCTTGCAAAGGGGAATATAACGTATTACAAAATGATGGGAAGTAACTTCCCTATCAACAGGTTTTTCTATAATCATGCACCTCAAGGATTTTAGCACCTCCACCTGAAGCAGCTGCTACTGGACAATCTCAGAAACAGGGCATGAGATTAGGGTATATGAACATGTATGCAGATAGAAGTTTTATTATAATATTACAATAAAAGTTCTGGCTTGTTTAATTTCAATTAGATTTTTGTCAGAGTAAGGATTGCAAAGTTGGACCCATAATTTGCATTGAAATAAATCTGGCCATTAATATTTGTTTTTGTTTTTTCTTTTGTTCAAGATCTTGGAAATTTTGAAACCAAAACAAGAAGCACTGTCTCAGTCAGAGAAGGACAAGGAGTGGTTTTGCTTTGTGGTCCTCCACCACACCATGGAGGTATTATATGATGTTCTGAACTGTGCAGTTGATGTTGATTTATACAGATACTGTCATGTGCAGCAAAAGGTAACCAACAACTCACAAGGTGATGGACAGTAGAATACTGTGAGATGGACTGAACAAATTGGTCATTTTTGTTTCAGAGCATTGCATTCCTAAAAAGAGAATGACATGGCAAGTATATTTACTATCTTACTATAAAATCAGCAGATATGAGTAAGTATTCTTCAGATTCAAACCACTAAAGCTGTGCTCTTAAATGGGTTTCTTACAATGTATGGATTTTCAGCTTTAAGACCCCTAAATTGGACTACTTGTGGCAATATAGTTAAGCAAGTGCATAAGTGTTTGTAGGATTGTGGCCTAAATTTATACTTGGGCAAGCACTAGAACTGTGTAAACCCTCCTGTATTAACTAAGCGCCACTGAAAATCTTCACTTGGATATCAAACCTCAGACTTAAACAGACTCAAACCTTTTAGAGTTTCAGAAAAATATGGACAACTTTTACCCCTATTATTTTTCATTTTCATGTTCCTCTACATTTCGAATTTCAGCCTGAAGTACAAGTTCCAAAAACATCTGGAAAATTGTTATCAATACAATGCAGTGTGTTAATCAAAAGAGTGATAAAAATTGTTTTCTTAACAGAGAGTAAGATCTTCCAATAACAGTGGAGTAGAAATGTACACAGTATACTTCAGAATATTCTGTAGTAGCATTTTAAGAAAGGTATTTGCCTAAAATGTACAGAGTATGTTATAAAGATTTCATTGTATTTCCAGATCCACCAAGAGCAAAAATTAATGGAAGCCCTGTTTCATGAGATTGTCAGTCCAATTTCAAAGATCAAAGAAATTCAGATAGATGATAGTTCTTTTTTATAAGGTCATAAAAGAGCCCAATTTTTCTTTATTATTATTATTCATATTGCAACCCCATGCAGAATCAAGGCTCCATTGTACTAGCCACTGTATACACAGGATGTAAATATGATCCCTGCGCTAAAGAACTAAGTACATGCAGATTGGTTATTCATTACCTGGTAATGATTGTTTGGGTTAGAACAAATATTCTCTCATCAGTATTCAACTCCTCTTCATCAATAGAAAGAAAGTGGAAATTCTAAAAATAGGGATAAAATGAATGGATATACTACTCCATATCACTAATTTTGACCACATGCACTAAGACAGCTTGAGAGCCATGTGAAACATTTGTTGAGAAACTAAACACACTTTGTGAGACTGAAGAGCTTCTGTGCAAAATGCTTCATGTCAGTGAGTATTTAGGAAGTTAGGCATGGCAGTGTTTTCTGTTAAGTGTTTAGCGTTTCAAGCCGGGTCGTTTGGGTATCAACACATGAATGAAGTCACACGACATTTCTTCAAGCTTCTTGATTGGCTGAGCTCTATTCTGTATGCTTGAAAGGATCAACAGAAGCTATTTTCTCTTGTTTCCTCAAGCTTGTGTGAGAGGAAGCAAGAAGATATGCTGGACGAGGAGCAGCTATGAGGTTTACTAAAGCCACTAGCTAGGGATGCTTGGTCACCAGTGATACTCCCCAAAAAGACAACCATAGCTGGGGAATAGGGGAAATCAGGAGAAGGGTCTACTGGACGGCCTACTAAGGCGCAAGAAATTAGGATATTGTTGCACTGATATTTTGGTTTAAGTACGTGAGAGTGATGTACTGCACACTCCTATATAGTTTCTATTCAGTAATGCTAGAGTTTGTATTTCTCCTCTCCCCATGCCTGCCTTGTAATGCTAGAATTATTTCAGAGGGTAAAAGAGATGGGGAAACTAGGAAAGTTGAAAATATTTTGTATCACTCTATGAAGTGAATTCACAGGCAACACTACCTCACTTCATCCCCTGTCAATTCCTCCATTTTCTATGTGTAGCAACTGAATAGTATTCTGCAGTAAGAACTCCATTATATATTAAAATCACTTGGGGTGGTATCAGAGGCCCTCCATTTGTCCTTGTGGTCCCCATTATTTTGATTTCATAATTTATATATACATTCTGACATGGAAACTCACTTTATTCTCTGAAACATCTCTGATTCTCTACTGAGACAAAATCCAGCTTACCTGTATGTGTGTGTTATTCTGTGACTATTTGTGTACGATACATAACACACAGTAAAACTTAGACTAAACATCATAAAGAATGGTTGAGGAGTCTTCTGGGGAATTGCTTGAGAACATAAGAACATAAGAATGGCCATACTGGGTCAGATCAAAGATCCATTCAGCCCAGTATCCTGTCTACCAACAGCAGCCAACGCCAGGTGTCCAAGAGGGAGTGAACCTAACAGGTAATTATCAAGTGATCTCTTCTGCCATTCATCTCCACCCTCTGATAAACAATGGGTAGGGACACCATTCCTTACCCATCCTGGCTAATAGCCATTAATGAATTTAACCTCCATGAATTTATCTAGTTCTCTTTCAAACCTTGTTATAGTCCTAGCCTTCAAAAACTCCTCAGGCAAGGAGTTCCACAGGTTGACTGTGCGCTGTGTGAAGAAGAACTTCCTTTTATTTGTTTTAAACCTGCTGCCCATTAATTTCATTTGGTGGCCCCTAGTTCTTATATTATGGGAACAAGTTTAAACTTTTCCTTATCCACTTTCTCCACACCACTCATGATTTTATATAGCTCTGTCATATTCCCCCTTAGTCTCCTCTTTTCCAAGCTGAAAAGTCCTAGCCTCTTTAATCTCTCCTCATATGGGACCTGTTCCAAACCCCTAATCATTTTAGTTGCCCTTCTCTGATCTTTTCTAATGCCAGTATATCTTTTTTGAGATGAGGACATTACATCTGTACGCAGCATTCAAAATGGGGCGTACCATGGATTTATATAAGAGCATGTCATAAACAGATAGTTAAGGGTTAATGCCTCTTTTACCTGTAAAGGGTGAAGAAGTTCACCTAGCCTAGCTGACACCTGACCAGAAGAACCAATGGGCGAACAGATGTTTCAAAAGGAAGGAGGAAGTTTTCCTTTGTTTGAGAGTTTCAGTTTCAGCAGAGTGAAAAAGATCAAAGAACCAGCCTCTTATCAGAGTAGTAAGTTTTAGAAAGAGATAAATAGATTTATGTTTATTTTTCTTGTAACTTGTCTTGGTACCATTAAGGGAATTATCAAATTTGGGTATTCTTGTGTGTATTAAAGTTTTTGCCCAGGGGAACATCCTCTGTGTTTTGGATTTGTTGTCTGTGAGAGTAGCTGGTATGCTATCTCTCCCAGAGGGTTTTTTTTACTTTTCTTTTCTTTAATTAAAAGACTTCTTTTTAAATACTTGATTGATTTTTTCCTTGTTTTAGATCCAAGGGGGTGGATCTGGATCCACCAGGAGTTGGTGGAGAAAGGAGCGGGGATGGTTAATTTCTCCTTGTTTTAAGATCCAAGGGGTTTGGATCTGTGTTCACCAGGGAACTGGTGAAGTCCCTCCAGACTACCCAGGGAAAAAGGTAGTGCTTGAGGGTGGTGGCAGCGATACCAGATCTAAGCTGGTAATTAGCTTAGAAGTGTCCATGCAGGTCCACATCTGTACCCTAAAGTTCAGAGTGGGAAGAACCTTGACAGGGCAATAAGATATTCTCCGTCTTTTCTCTATCACTTTTTAAATGATTCCTAACATCCTCTTTGGATTTTTTGACTGCCACTACACACTGTGTGGATGTCTTCAGAGAACTATCCACGATGATTCCAAGATCTCTTTCTTGATTAGTTGTAGCTAAATTAGCTCCCATCATATTGTATGTACAGTTGGGGTTATTTTTCAGTGTGCATTACTTTACATTTATCCACATTAAATTTCATTTGCATTTTGTTGCCTTATCACTTAGTTTGTGAGATCTTTTTAAAGTTCTTTCATAGTCTGCTTTGATCTTAACTATCTTGAGCAGTTTAGTGTCGTCTGCAACTTTGCCACCTCACTGTTTACCTCTGTCTCCAGATCATTTATGAATAAGTTGAATAGGATTGGTCCTAGGACTGACCTTTGGAGAACCTCTCCATTCCAAAATTTACCATTTAGTCCTACTCTTTGTTCCCTGTCTTTAACCATTTCTCAATCCGTGAAAGGATCTTCCCTCTTATCCCATGACAACTTAATTTACACAAGAGCCTTGTTGAGGGACCTTTTCAAATGCTTTCTGGAAATCTAAGTACACTATGTCCACAGGATCCCCTTGTCCACATGTTTGTTGACCCCTTCAAAGAACTCTAATAGATTAGTAAGACGTGATTTCCCTTTACAGAACCATGTTGACTTTTGCCCTAAAATTTATGTTCTTCTATGTGTCTAACAATTTTATTCTTTACTATTGTTTCAACTAATTTGCCTGGTACTGACATTAGATTTACCGGTCTGTAATTGCTGGGATCATCTCTAGAGCCCTTTTTAAATATTGGTGTTGCGTTAGCTATCTTCCAGTCACTGGGTACAGAAGCTGATTTAAAGGACAGGTTACAAACCATAGTTAATAGTTGCACAATTTCACATTTGAGTTCTTTCAGAACTCTTGGGTGAATGCCATCTGATCCCAGTGACTTGTTACTGTTAAATTTATCAATTAATTCCAAAACCACCTCTAATGACACTTCAATCAATGACAATTCCTCAGATTTGTCACCTACAAAGGACAGCTCAGGTTTGGGAATCTCCCTAATATCCTCAGCCGTGAAGACTGAAGCAAAGAATTCATTTAGTTTCTCCGCAATGAGGTTTCTTGATGCTTCTGCTGCCCCTACTACTGCTTCTTGTGAGCCTTAGGTGCTCCTGAGCCACTGGTGTTTGTAATGGTGGCCTCTCTTGGTTGGTGAACAATAACAGTAACCTGAAGAATTAAAAATAGCACAATGGCCAAATCAGTTTTTCAAACTGAAAGCAGCAGCTACTCTTCGGTCATTCATTTTTTCTATCTTTCAGAGGAGGTGGCCACACATACATGGGAGCTTAAAATAGTTTACTGCATGCTAGCACTGACTTCTCTCTCTTAGCAATATTTTCTCAATTCTTATTAAAGAAACAGAGTTATAAAACAAATTCTCAAGAGGAGACGATAAATAGTGATCTGTAAAGGGAAAGCAGTATATCAGAGGTGAAAAGAAGTCCATCAAATCAGTTTAAACCCAGAAAATCTTATGGCGAGATGAAATGTCAGTTCATGTAATGTTTACAGCACTATGAAAGAGGTATATAATCTGGGAGATTAACTGAAACCCAGTCCTTACAGGCAGAGAAAGCTCCAAAGGGAGTCCCTGAGATGGATCAATGGGACAGATAGGACAATTAACCATTCTCAGACTAGCAGGCTCCTTTAGACTTAAAGTGAAAACATTGTACTGACATAAAGCCAGGGAAGATGTTCATGATGGAAACAAATAGTTAAAGGTGAGTTGATCCTAGATCAATTGAACTGACAGAAGGATAGTCATGAACAACCCCCTTCCATAGTGTTTTATTGGTTGGAAATGTGAGCTGCTGACGAAAGGGCATGAAAACAAAAAGCGTTATTTGGCATAACAAGCCTCCAGAGAATAGAAACTGAGTTCCTCTCCTGTGAGGCATTGACACTGTATCTGTTCCAAAATTATATGCCATGGAGATGAGGAATAAGGTGTGAGGTACAGTATAAACTATATTCTATTCTAGGGTGCTAAGACAGTGAAACATTTCTATTACTGTGGAAAAAGCATTTTGATTGAAGATCTCTTCCCTGACATTGAACACTTAAAAGAGAAAGGCCTAGTGGCTGTATGCATGGTTCCCAGTGAATTCAATGGAAGTTCTGTGTGAGTAAGGCAGGCTAAATTTGGCTCTTAAAAAGAAATTGGAAGGAAACTAGTTAGCTATCAAATAGTTTGCTGTTTACTTTCTTCAACAGTACACTGTGCCAGAGAGAAGTTGCAAATGTGTTGAATTTCCTTGTTTTATGCAAAAAGGGTAATCTGGATTAGAAGGAGGAGGAGGATCATTACGTGATAGACATTCTTGTAATGTTCACTACAGAGAAGAGAGATAGAGAGGTCAAATTAAATTTGTCTTTGTTTCTTTAAACAGATCTTTAATTTCTGCAGGCTGTACTCTCTGCATTTACTACAGAGTAGTAACTACTACATTTACTAAATGTTTTGTCCATTTATTGCAATCTAAGATTAGTCTCAGAACTAATGATGAGGTTGTTATTATATATTTGGATTACAGTAGTATCTAGAAGCCCTAGTCATGCACCAGGACCCCATTGTGCTAGGCACTGTAAAACACACAACAAGGGTCCCTGCCCCAAGATTGCCTAAATTTGCCACTGATGATCCTTTTTAGGCCTAACATTGTTCCCACAAATATTACAGTGAATAACATCTGAGTTTTACGCTAAATCTCTGTAACTTTGCCACAACTCTCATTCCTGATATGGCTAGTTCACTCAAACAAATTCATCATTAGATTTCAGCTAATAATTTTGTTTAATATTGTGAAATGAACAAACAAATCATGTAGCTGTGAAGGACCCTTGTAATAAAAATTAGCACCACTTAACAGACTGTTTGAATAGTATTATGCTATCAAGAGGCTTTGAAATCAAACTGTAATCTTATTCCTCACATTATTTGTAGATGATCGAGATAAGGAACAGTTATGTTCTCTACTCTGTACTGTCGAACTCTAAGATGCATACTATAGAGTGTGCAAGCTCTATGCATGACATTCCATTGATGCCAATGGGATTTTCCCATGCAAAGTATAAAATATGGACCCACCATATTAGTTATATTTTAATTAAAGGCAACCAAATGTAATATGCACCCCTAGTGTTCTACACATTACAGAGAAAAGACTGCCTTGAGGAATTCACAGTCTTGTTCAATGTGAGACAACGTACAAAATAATATGGGAACTTTCAAGCCCAAGACAGTGTAGAAGAACTGAAACTAAATATACACATAGGAAATGCTGATAGTGAATACTAAAGATCTTTCTATACTATTTTAAGTACAGATAATCCTGAGAGCAGAAATTCTTTCCCATCTGCCCCACCCCACTGCTAGAAGATTGGAATGCAAAAGCCAGAGGAGGGGAATAGAGGATAAGGTTCCAGTTGGGATCTTAGGTCTTCATGTTCATCAGACCCAAAAATAAAAACGTTAAATAATGGAGGGAAAAAAATAATCAGACTCCTAGGGATGAATCCATCCCCTGAGAGAAGAAACTATTCTTCCCACCTCTGACAGCAGTAGTGAAGTGGGGGTGGGGAACAAAAGCTCCGCTTGGGCCTCTCATCCCACCCCACTGCTAGAGCTGTGAAGGTTTGCAGCAGCTGAGGTTCTGTCCTTCTGTTTTATAAATGTTTTGAAACTAGCCTTACCACTAGACCCACATTTGCTAAGAGAAAAAGAATAGAGCAATGGACGCTAGTTCATTGCCAATTCTGAATTTGTAGTACATAGATAGCCACAATGGTGCTCTTCTTTTAATGCACTTTAAACATTATTGAAAGCACAATTTTAAAATAAACTGATTTCCCCAAAGTGTAAATACTATCATGTATGAAGTAAAATAAAATTGTCAGTTATGTCTCTAAGATTATTCATCCCCCAACCCAAGATATAATGGTTATCTTCCATTTTCTCAGCAGTACAAGGAGAAATTGACACCATCTCAAAAAAAGAGGTCAATTATATATTGGGTAGGAAGATTGTCATGTAGAAAGGAGATAAAGATCTCCAGCAAGAAAGCAAGAGACCCTGAACATCTTGATGGAGTTTAAATAATTTGGCCAAATTTTTCAATAATAGCCTTAAGGTATCTCAAATTGTGCACATTAAAACTGTCAGTCACTAGCCAGGCCTGAAATTTTCAGCCTTAATCTGTCCCTTTACTCACATTAATAGATAAAGACAATAAGTTTTAGAGCAAAATGAATGTTACAATCAAGAATATCCTGACTCTTCAAGGCTTTTTGGTAGCCCTAGTAAAAGAAGAAATTATAAGGAAAGGCTTTTTTCAGTCAACTTCAAAGCAAGCAAAATAATGCACAGCTGATTTCATCTAGGTTTAAAATCAATAACACAGCTCATAAATAACTCTTCTACCACAGTATCCAAACCATCTTGCTTCTTTCTGCTTCTGCTTATATGTGGATTTATATACCCAGCCTCACACCCCAAATAGAATCAGCAACTTATTACCAATTATGCTCATCAACATTCTGCAAAGTGCAGCTGCTAAACTACCTGCACTGGTTAACAAGGTTCAGGAGGTCTGATTGTCATGGGAGGTGTTTTAAATCTCTCTCTGCCACAGTGTCTGGGAGAAGTGTCAGCCACATCAGTTACTAACTGGTAATTCTGTGCAATTTTAAAAAGTAGAATAAAAGAAAAAAGAAAATAGCAAGTCTGAGGATGTTGTCCCTCTCCCTCTCCCCTCCAGTTACATACAGGTTAAAAAAGAAGTTGTGACTTAAAAACTTCCACTGAATTCAGTGGGAACCATGCATACAGCCACTGGCTTTTTCTCTTTTAAGAAGGTGTATTCATGTATGGATAATATGTAAGAGAAGTAAATAAAAAAGCTGTTACTTAATCAAATGAATGAAGCAAACAACAGCGATATTAGTTTGTTGGAGCTGATCATTAAGGAAGTTGGATTCTTTTGTTGCTTAACTGGAACCAAAGATCCATTGTCACACTCCTTTACCAGTATGTGAAACCTGAGACCCTGCTCCTTCAAACTATTACACAAGAGTTTAACTTTAAGCATCTGAGTAGTCCTATAGATCACAGAGGAACTACTCATATGCTTACAGTTAGGCATATGCATAACTGTTTGCAGGATTGGAATCTAATCCCCTGTATGTAAGTACACATTTAGTTTTCCTACTATGATTTCAGTGGGACTACTCATGGGCATAGAGTTAAACACTTATGTGTTTTTCATTTTAGAACACTAGTGCAGGCAGACTTTGCTCCATGTGTATTTGGATACCAGGGCTGACATCCACAAAAAGGCTTAGAAACCACTTGAGTAGGGTGATTAAATCCTGGGTCTCCCACCTCTTAGATGAGTGCCCTAACCGCCAGGCTAGAGAGTCATTCTCAGACACTCTCTTTAAAAGCTGGCCCTATGACTATTTAAATATTTAATCCAAAGTAGAAAGCTACAACAGGAGATAGTTCTCCATCAGAATATCCCACAGCCTGGTGGGTCAGGCACATTTCTACAAGGTAGCATATCCCCTATTTGAATTCTTTCTCCTGCTGAATAGAACCCAACTCACCTCCAAAATGAGTGCTCTAATCACTGTGCTATAAGGGAGAGGGCACCACAATCATTTGTGTTTCTTGCAAAGATGCTTCTGGCACCTGATTCTTGGCAAAGGTTCTCAGTTGTGGATCCCAAGGAGTGATAGGTCTCTAAATCCCAGAATGAGGCAGGGTTTACGACATACCCTTTTCATCAGCAACTACTATTGGCTTGCTTAAGCAGGGAGCCATCTAACATGATGGCTTTTGAAGATTCCATTCTTAGGCACTTATCTCTCCCCATACATTTTATAGTGATCCAGGCCACCTAGCTCAGGCTTTGTGGATGCCAATGATTTTCTAAGCATCAAAAAGTTAGCTGTTGTGATGCTCAGCATCTCAGTGCCTAAATCCCTTTGTGGATATGGGCTTAGGGTTTTTTTTCCCTATGATGGGACCCCTGCACTGACATGAATCCCCTTTGAAGTGACTGGAGTCCTGTGAAGTTGAAAGGATCTGCTCACACAAAGTCAATTGCAGGATCCGGACCACTGCCACTGAAAGGCTGGAATCATTTTCTAGTATTTGGTGCCCAAGCACATTGTTTTGGGCAAAGACCAACCAGCAGTAACTGCTTATAGGAGTTGTCATTCAGTGCTTATTATGTAGTGGTTGAATATACTCAAAATATTTTAATCAAACTGGAACAATTACACTTTGCAAGCTTGTCTGAGAGGCTGACACCTCAGTGTTCATTATAAATGTGAGGAGAAAATGACATTAATATATTCCTGTTTTGTTGTGGATTTTTTGCTAAGCAAATCCTAAAAGTTTCACACTTCTCTGAATTTGATTTTCAATCATAATTTGCAGGCACATATAGCCAGGGGATACTCTCGAGGTGTAAAATTGCCGTAAGGTAGCAGAATACTTTTTTTATGACCTGAGGGTAAATCACACTCTGTTCCTACAGTATCCTGGGAATGAATCCAGCTGGTATTGTAGATGATTTTGCTTCAAAAGTTTGCAGAAAACCCCATAAATGCGGTTGGGACCAAGGTTCTGCTTGCCTGACACATGTGTGATGTGCCACTGAGCAGGATTCGCTCCTATTTAGTCCCATCCAGCAATATATTACACACTGATTATCCGATGGAGCCTATGCATAGCCCCATTAACTTCAGTGTAATCAGCTATACTAGGATTAAGGCCAAAATGGAAAGAATGTCATCTGTAATAACATGATTCTTCCTTGTTTTCAATATTTAAAGCATATTCTGGAGGGTGTTTTTCTTTTCAGAACTGCACAAGGTCTTTCTAAAGATATTTTATTAAAGTATGAATGAATGATGTAACTTTGCCTAGTTTTTAATCCATTGTGGGTTAGATGTGGATCTATCTATCTAATCTTTTATGGAGCAAGTGCAAGCTCCACATCTAGAAAAGACTAGGTAATTTTATGACTACTTATAATATTTCTTGAAATAAATCACATATTTCAGTGAATAAGCTTATCACCTGAAAGCAATTCTAAAAGGGCTACAATTCCCGTGACCCACCCTGCCCACCGTGTGAGAGACTGCATATTTTGCTAAATGTATTCATATTTCTAAAGCGTGAGACATTGTTTACTGTTGAAGAGAACAATTGAGTAAATTGAGATCAAGTATGGAAAATCCTCTACTCCTTAACTTTGGAAATTTTGTTTTATTTTTAATTTCATATAGAAGTATCAGAGGGGTAGCCGTGCTAGTCTGGATCTGTAAAAGCAGCAGAGAATCCTGTGGCACCTTATAGACTAACAGACGTTTTGGAGCATGAGCTTTCGTGGGTGAATACCCACTTTGTCAGATTCACCCACGAAAGCTCATGATCCAAAACATCTGTTAGTCTATAACATGCCACAGGATTCTCTGCTGCTTTTACATATAGAAGTAGTTACCCCAAAGGGAAAGTCTCAAAGGTAGTGTTCTCTGAACAGAAAAAAAAACCACCCCAAAATTCTCATCACTGCTGATGGGTAAAATGTGTATGCTGACCAGCAACATTGTAGTCCTACACAACAGTCTCCAGAATTCAGTAATTCTTCTGAGACTGTCTCAAGAATGTTGATAGCAAGAGGTGATTCATGTAACTGCATTTTTCACAGAGATCCTGTAGATAAATGAAGAAAAAAATAAATAATAAAAAAAAAGATAAGTGTGCCTTTATTTGACCTTCAGTGAATCAGCCTGTATACTTGCAACTTCCAAGCATTTTAATTTCAGTAGGCATCAGTAGCCAGGAGATATACTGTCAACTACTTTCTCTGTTCTTTTACTGGATCTTCACACCACTCCTAGCTACTTGTCCAATAGTATTCTTACCAGACTCTTTGCTCAGTTACTGCTAGTAATAAAAATGAAGGAAACCCTACAAGAGTCTATGTCTATAAGTGACAGACATGGTCTCTGCACACCTTCCTTTCAATGATACACTGGTTTAATGACTCTACCTTGAATCTGTTTTACCCAAAATGTAGTGACAGGCATGTACATTGTCTAAGTAGTTATATCTTAACTTTTACAGAGATAATAGCCCAGAACATGTACTGTTGCATTATAAAAGAAGCCTGGCAATCTAGTGTTATGCCATATAGGAGAATTCTAAAATTTGGTATCTTGCTCTCCAGGAATTTGATCCCATTGAACTCAGTTAAAATTAAGGCTTCCTTTGACCTCAGTGGGAGTTGAACTGGCCACTAGGCAAGTATGACCTGTGAGGAAGAAGGGAGGGAGGGGCTTGTGGTAAACCTCCAGTTAGAAGACTGGGAGCTCTAATACTCTTTCTACTGGGAGAAATATAGATTCAGATATGAAGGAGAAGGGCTTGCACTTGCTCCCAAATAAGTTAATGGAAAAAACTCCTGTCGACATTGATAAGCCCAAATAAAATAATGTGATAGAGATGTGGGGAGATGCCTAGCAAAGTGTGTGGTAGCTGAGGCTGACTGGAGACTACTGAGAAGCAGAGAGAAAAAGCTGACCCTTCTTTGCTGATTCATTAGGCTCTGAGATCAGACTTATGGAAAAGCTCTATATGGCATAAAGCCAATAGGATTTGATAGACATTTAATAGGATTCTGTAGGATGTTTCTTAAATGACATTGCATTTAGTAGGGAGTAAGATCCTTTTTATCATTTGTTTGTTTGTTTGTTTGTTTTAATAGCACACTATTGATTTCTATAGCAGGAACATAATTCTCTATTATATTCTATGGAATGGCTTATAACCTCTGAACAGGCCTTGGTTTTGTATTTTATTAGAGAGAACAGTGTCACTCAATTACAGACCTCAAAGTCGCAATACTCCACCAAAGAAACTTCAAAAACAGACTCCAGCGAGAAACTGCAGAATTGGAATTAATTTGCAAACTGGACATTATTAAATTAGGCTTGAATAAAGACTGGGAGTGGATGGGTCATTATACAAAGTGAAAACTATTTCCCTATGCTATTTTTCTCCTACTGTTACTCACACCTTCTTGTCAACTGTTGGAAATGGGCCATCCCGATTACCACTCCAAATTTTTTTTTCTCCTGCTGATAATAGCCCACTTTAATTGATTACTCTTGTTATAGTTAGTATGGCAACACCCATTTTTTCATGTTTTCTGTGTATATATATCTTCCTACTGTATTTTCCACTGCATGCATCCGATGAAGTGGGTTTTAGCCCATGAAAGCTTATGCTCAAATAAATTTGTTAGTCTCTAAGGTGCCACAAGTACTCCTCATTCTTTTCACAATACTCAGTGCAACACGATAGTCTTTGGCACCACACTGGGGCATTGGTATAGTATTGCACCAGAAGAGATAAGCGCTGAATCTGCTGAACTACCTACACACACTTTCTAGAGTACCCTAGGTTTATCTTGAGATGTGGAGTGGTCTATAAATCCAGTGCAAACTAGGGCTGACTCTCAAAGGTGCAACTGTATAAAAAAAAGTTGAAGTGGGGGGAGAACAAAAGTTAAAATGCTTAAGTTCTGCAGCTGAAGTGAAGGGGATATGAACAGAATAGTAGAAAGATGTTGGAAGGTGTTATTGGTCCTTCTCACCCTTCCGCCAGTGGATGCACACTACATTTGTGAAATGTGATGAAATCATGGTCTCAGCTGACTGCTTGCAATAAACATCTTTTCACATATCTACTTAAAATTTGGCTCTTTTCACTTGGGGCATTGACTGTTTAATTCATTTAGAACAAAATTAAAGTCTTATGAGCCAGATATTTAACTGTTTATGTATACAAGTTCTAATTTTCACAGACAGATACCTACAGGTGAGCAGACCTATTAATTGCCTTTTTTTTTTTTTTTTTTTGAGTCACTGGCAATTCCATTTCAATTTCGACTTTTATTTGGGCATTTTTAATTTTTGCCATAAAGACAATGTCAAAACAAAAAGTCATTTTGAACAAAAAAAACAAATAAACATTACATTTCAAGAAAGCTCTTTGTCTTTTTGGATTATTTTTAACACAACGAATATGAAAAAACCACTTGAATTTTCAAAAATTTTGATGTTGCAAAAGCTGCATTTTTCACCACAAAAGGTTTTGGCTAAGAAATTTTGCCCAGCTTTTCATGTGAGTTCAAACAAGAGTTTGCATTACAGTAAGCCCATGCACCAGCTCGCCATGCACACTTCTGAAACTCTGTCCCTATACATCTTTTTCAAGTATGACATTATTTTATGAATTGCCACCTATTCTAGGTTTATTGTATATCCAAACAGTGAAGTGTAATGTCTAGTAATAAAACAGGCTTTAGCTACTTAGGGAAAGTGTCCTTGGTCGATCCCCAGAGATGTGTCATTTCTAATTACACTCTCATAATGTTGTAGGGTGAGAATGTAAAGCTCCAACAAACTACTGAAGTTTACAGACTTATCACACCGTACTGATGCCATACTGAAAAACATAAATTATGTTTTAAAAAAGGGGTTTGATGATGGGAGGAGATATGTAAAAATGAAGCTGTTGGCAGAATGTGGTTAGCTTTTCTTAAATGTATTATTCATGAGCTAAGCTTTGGATTTGAAACTTCTAATTTACTGTGCTTTATTAAAAATAGAATTTCAGTACTATTCCTAACACTTTTGGAACTTGATAGAAAGAACTCTGCAGTCAGCAGCTATCAAACTCCGGGCAGCAGAAAGGAGCAGCTGTGCTAGAGGCAGACAGAAAACTTAGAAACAGAGAAGAAACAAGAGGAAAGGGAATGAAAGAAAAGGGTTAGAAGAGAGGGAGGCAAGGAATTCAGTGCTGCATGGGGACCACAGTGAAGTGAGACCTAGAAGTCAGTCATGTAGGGGTAAGAGCTACAAGAGCTCAAGAGGTAGATGGCAGCAAAAGGCATGCACATCCTCCTATTCTTAAAATAAATTATAGAAAAAACAAACAACTCAAGTATGTCCATATGAGGCTCTCATTTCCTCCCTTCACCCTTTTTTTTTTTTCATGTTGCTTAAGACAGAAGAGAAGGGGCCAATAGAATATTGGGATGAACATGGAACTTGATGGTCACTATTCAGTATGCTCCTCCGTTTGGGTATTCAGTAATCTGCTAAATAAAGTCAGTTAACTCTCAGTGTACCTGTGATCATTATAGCTAAACTCATGATTTTCTGTTACTGACCCAAAGGAAAGAGTTTTTAGATGCAATAGTATAAAGGCCAATCTCTTATATGAGCTCCCCCCGAGAAAGTGACATAAATGCACTTATTAGGTTTTGTTCGAGTCCATCAGTAAAGAGCAGCACTACACAAACAAGCAGTAGTTATACAATACTGGGTGTTAGTGTGATACCTCTCCCTATTTATTTCCCCACCTGTTTCCCTGGAGAGGACAAAGGAGAAGTTGATAAAACTAGGTTCCTCTTCCTTTCATGGATGCCAGGGAGAGCTGCAGGCTTCTTCTTCTTCTCCTTTCTCATTGGTAGGAGAGTTCTGAACTTTAAGTTGCCCAACACAGTGATCATCATTTTGAGTGTTATCCCTGTTCTAAAACCTAACACCAGCCAAAATTACCAGAACACCAGTCTGTGCAACAGTTGTTAGCACAGCTAACAGCTGAACCCATCAGCAGCACCAGGTATTTTTCTTAAATCCATATGTCAGCAACAGTAGGGAGAGAAGTTCATGGTCTGTCCTTGTGATGAGATTCACCATAACTACTTGAGAAATCACCTCTCCCTCCATAATTGTGATCTCCCGCAACATATACAAACCACCAGTAGAATAGAACTGTCAAGAATAAAACTGTGTGGAAGATATGCAAATTTTACAAGATCTGCATCTATGAAACTCTCTCCTAGAGCAGATGGGAAGTGCCATGGAACTAACTACCTTCCGAACTAGAAAACAAAACTCACACCAACTTACACTCTCAAATATAAATAAGCCATCCTACAAAAACTTAAGCTAATATCAAATCATTTTTCCTATGGAGTGGAAAGAAACTGAAAGCAGGATTGTTATTGTTGTTTTCTCAAATATCTGAAAAGCTTTCAGACATGGTGGTAATGGGGCCACAAATACCTAGAAATAGCTTGCAAATGTTTCAATGAAGAGATGGGATTCAAATAGCCTACAAATATCTAGATGGATGGAAGGGAGAGAAACAAGCTTTTTCGACACACATATAAACACACTAAGCTTCCAGAATAAATAAGGATATGTGGGAGCCAAAACGCCATGCAAAGAGCAATAGAACTGCCAGATATTTAGGACAGTATTATAAATGGAAATTACTTACTAAAACAGCTTTTTCATGGCATTTCAGCACTTTTGTTTCTTCTTCTTGTTGAAGCCAAGAAATAGATTGGCATTAGAAAATGAAAGTGAATGGTGCACAAAAGTTATCCAAAAGTTAGTGAATTTCTGAAAAGGTTTGATTTATGTTTTAGGGCAAACAAATGCTTATTTTGTCTGAGTTCATCCCAAATTTCTCCTGTAAGGATGACTGGATATTTGAAACTGGTTACATTCGGGTTAGACTCGAACATGGAATAGAGTACATTGGAAAGGATGCGTGATGAATATTTGATGTTTTCCAGACCTTTCCTATGCTTGGATCTTCAATGATAACCCCTTGTATGTTCAGGAGGACAGCCGTCGATTTGTCTCCCAAGAGACAGGAAATCTATACATTGCCAAAGTAGAGCTATCTGACGTGGGCAATTACACCTGTGTTGTAACTAATGCTAAATCAGAACAAAGTGTTCGGGGCCCACCCACTCCACTCATCCTCCGTAGTGATGGTAAGTTCTTTTAATGTGACTATCTGGAAACAAATACAAAAAACTTATTAAAATCATGTATTTGACTTCGATGTTAGCTATTCATTCTGAGGCAATAACAAATCCCTGTAGACAAACATGCAGATTCATACTTCTTATTTGGGTCCTGATCCAAAGATTCTTTTTTACCTTTAGTGGACTTTGGATCTAACCTTAGTTGGTAAAATGAAGAAAGAGGTTCAGTTTGAGGTTAATTAATAAACACATCTACAACAAGACAAAACAATGCAACTGAAAGAAAGCAAAAGAATGTCAGTTCCCCCATTCTAATTTCATTCTTCCGAGGCAAGCTTATGTTTTGATTTGAATTTGACAAAGCTTTCTAAACGTAAACTCAAGTTATTGCTCAAATATAAAATCCAGAGGTAGCTCAAAACTCGGTAAGTCATTGGAGTGAGGGAAAAACCAAACACCTTTTAGACAGCTCTCTAAATAAATGCTCACAATGGGGAATATATAGCTGGTAAATCTGTTAGCAAAGTTTTTTGATGAGATTGTTTACCTAAATTGTAATCTCTCATACTGCTTTCAAAGTACTCTGATAAACTAATGAAATACAGCAGAAGGTTATGTTCCTAGAATAAATAAAAGGCAAACATGCATATAGGGCAATACTTCTGCCATGAAGTTCTGATGGCATTTTAATTCAGAAGATAATTTTTTGTGTTGTCTGTGTAAATACCAGAGCTCCGAAACAAATGTATAGCTTCATAGCTCATAAGTTAGTTATTTTATATAAAACATAGGTACAAACAGTCGATGTTTTGCTCTCATTCTTCTTTGTCCCTTTCTACCAACACCCTCTCTTTATCCTACCCTCCTTTTTCCATCCATATTTTTTCCATATCTCTTCTGCTCCTTATCGTCTTCCCTGTTTCTTTACATTAGGGAGAGTAGGGAACTGATCTAGAGCCTACTGAAATTCATGGGAGTATTTCCATTAACATCAATGGGGTTTGGATCAGACCCCAGGCTAGTAATCTCTGAAGCACTGTGCGACAGTGAAGAACAACACATATAATGTTAATGAAATTCTTGTTAAACATAAAAAAAAAAACACATTGGTTTATATCCAATATGGGATATGGGTGAAGACATTGGATAGATGGAAATATCTGAACAGATTGGTTAATCCCAGTGCAGTAGAGGGCCACCCAGAAGGCGGGGACAAGTGGGGCAATTTGCCCCAGGCCCCGCAGGCGTCCCCACGAGAGTTTTTCAGGGCCCCTGGAGCGGGGTCCTTCACTCGCTCTGGGGGGCCTGGAAAACTCTCGCAGGGCCGGGACCCACGGAGCTTCTTCCACTCTGGGTCTTCGGCGGCAGGGGGTCCTTCCGCTCTGGGGCAGAAGAACCCCTCACCGCCGAATTACTGCCGAAGCAGGACCTGCCTCCAAAGTGCCGGGTCTGCAGCGGTAATTCGGTGGCGAGAGGCCCCCACTGTGGGTCTTCGGGGCACTTTGGCTGCAAGTCTCAGAGCGGAAGGACCCCCCACCACTGAATTACTGCCAAAACGAGGGCCCGCCACTGCCAAAGACCCCAGGCCCCCTGAATCCTCTAGGCGGCCCTGGTGCAGCATACCCTATCCCTGTATAGTTAGAAAGTTCAGCTTTAAGCATATTGACTAAAAATATAAGCCTACAATCACTGCACAGCTAAACACTCCCAAACTGATCCTATTCACAGTAAGCATTGCAGATGCTAAACCCTGAGTCAGATTTTCCAAAGTGCTCAGTACAGAAAATTGGTACCAGATTTCCCCAAACCTTCAGGTCCTGTTTAGGTATCTAAATGAAATAGTCAGATTTTCAAAAGTGCTCAGTACCCAGCTGCTTTTATTGTTTTCATCTTTACCCACATCTCATACTGAACATTAACCATCTCGCTTTTGATATTTGACAGCATTGTGATTAACACTGTGTGTATTAGTAGTCATTGTTCTGAATGGGAGCTTCTGGGTGCTGAGGTTTTTTCAAATAACTTGACCCACAAGTGAAATTTACCCAGTGCAAAACCTATACACTACTTAAGATCCACATAGACTCAAATAATTCCTGGGCCTCGTAGTGGCTGCTTGCATAGAGGTAAAATTCACTCAGAAACCCAATCCTACTCCCTCTGAAATTGTTTTTAAAATGCTGATTGATTCCCATGGGAACAGGATGAGGCTCTAATTTTAGAAATAACCACATCCTTTCTTTTACACCGAAATCCTGTTGTACTAGACGGATCTGACACACAACTGGAGTGCTAGCTGTTTTGATGTTCAACAGGTGTGATGGGAGAGTATGAACCAAAGATTGAAGTACATTTTCCAGAAACAACATATGCAGCGAAGGGTTCATCTGTTAAACTGGAATGCTTTGCCCTTGGAAAGTAAGGAGTTTTGTTTTTGTTTTAATGTTTGCTATTCAACAGCGATATTCACAGTGAGTTGTGAATATCTTTAGAATGCTGGGTCATTTTTTGATTGGTTGTCATTCAAATGTCAAAAATAACTAGATAGGTCATTTAAAAAAAACAACCTTTATTCTGGTTTATTATTGTTTCTGTGTTAAATATTCACAATGATGCAAGTCAGCAAACAAACAAAAATCTGAAGCTGACATAGTGGCCGGTTTGTTACAAACTCAGAACTGAAACTGCATTCACTGAAAGGTTCACCAAGCTGTCTAAACCTTGGAAGAAAACGCAAGCCTTAGTTCAGAACAATCTTGGGTTGATTTGCAGTTTTGTATCAAGATCATGTCAAATACTATGTGAAACCAAATTTTGTGTTTAAACTCACATCTCAGAACAAAACTTGAGATGAACCCATGTGGATTGAACCTGAACACATGCTAAGGAACCTTCCAAAATAGAGTCACCGACCTTTGCCGTTCCCTTTATAATTACTGTTGAGAGGTGCTGATTATCTCTTGAGAGGTGCTAAGGAGCAAACTTCACATTATAGTCCATCAGAGTTACAGGTACTCAGCACCCATCAGGACTGGGCCATATCCTCTAGGCATAGTATTTATAGGAAACTATTGTGCTTGTCCAAAGGAGTAGTTGAAGTAGCTTGACTTTCTACCTCATACTTCACAACATATTGTGCAGTAAGACACTCAATCAGCAATAGAGTGAGCCAGATCCTCAGCTGGTGTAATTCAATGTATCATCAATGGAGCTATCCTGATTTACAGCCACTGAGGATCTGGCCAGTTTCTAAGGTATCTTATTGCATGATTAATAGGCATTTTCAAATAAAAAGCATGTTCCTGTTTTGAATATTAAAGACAATTAACTGACATTTGTAAAGGATAATTACAGATAAACTGGAACTGCTTAGAGATGGGAAAGGTGTTATGTCCCCTTCTTATAGTACTTCAAATATTGCTGAATGTACAATTCTTCTGAGGGATTATTGGTCCTTTTAGCTACAACTTGGGTCTTTCTAAGAACAGTATTTATTAAATTGCATTGAATTGACTGTATCTGCTATGACAAATACATTTGGGGGAATAAAAACATTGTGACAAAGTTCCTCCTCTACCTTGGTGGGTCCTACGCTTCTTGGCAGATTTGCTCACCTCAGTGATCTTCCCCACAGTCTGGGTCAACTCCTCCTGTGTCTGATCAGGAGTTGGGAGGTTTGAGGGGGAACCGGCCTGTCCTCTACTCCGGTCCAGCCCAGGGCCCTGTGGATTGCAGCTGTCTATAGTACTCCTGTAACACTGCATGACAGCACAACATCCCTGGGCTACTTCCCATGCCTCCTCCAAACACTCTTATCCTCACCACAGGATCTTCTCTGATGTCTGATAATGCTTGTCTCTAACTTCCAGCAGTACACTCTCTCACTCTTCAGCTCCTTACTTCTTGCTCCCAGCTCCTCACTCGCATCCTTTCCTTGGCTCCTCCTGCCTGACTGGAGTGAGCTCTCTTTAAACCCAGGTGCACTGATGCCTGCCTTGATTAGCTGCAGGTGTTCTAATTAAAGTAGCTCTCTCTAGCTGCTTTAGAAAGATCTTAATTGGCTCCAGGTGCCTTGATTAACCTGGAGCAACTGTCATTTGGTTACCAGGGTACTAGGGATTTGTTTAGCCTGGGGCTAACATACCTGTTTCTCAGTACTTTACTGTAGCCATCTGGCCTTGCCCCATCACAACATGTAATGGGAATTTGCTATACACTGTAGTGAATCTCTTCTTAGATTGACCACCAACGCTCACCCCACTGTATTGATATGCTTTTATCAAACACAAGTTATTTGGCTCAATAAAGGGATAACAGGATGAAATTCTATGGCCTGTGTTATACAGGAGGACAGACTGGATGATCTAAAGGTTCCATCTGGTCTTAAAATCTATGAACTGCAGGAAACTGCATTTGATTTGTTTTTCTAATCTTAATCTCCATTAATCTCCATGTCCAAGGAAGACAAACATCCCAATCGAGCACTCAAGATCTCTTCCAACATGTCCTGTAGAGATCTGTGTATCAAACAGTCAGTTAACTCAATAAATGTAAAGTGGGTTAAGAAAACCAGAATGTTTCGTGAGTACATATTTTCTCTAGAAAAACCAAAATAGCCTCAGATTGTTGACTTCTATTTAGTTTTAGGTCACTCTGACAATCTGTTTTAAGATGGTGAGTTTTTAACTGTTTAGAGATTTTCCAGAGGTTAAAAGCCTGAGTTGTCAAGAAGACAAATTAATCAAATATTCCTACGGAAATCACTTTGAGAAGAAGAAAAATAAAATAAATTAACAAACAAACAAACAAAAACGAATAGGAGGAAAAAAATCACTAATTTTTATGACACTTTCTTCTATATGTGACAAATGTGATTCCCTCTCTGAAATACTGTGAGTTTGCTTTATATACTTACAGTTATACACATTTAAAGCCTTGACTTAAGAAAGAATGGGTGTTCTTTCAGTGTTGGCTTTACATTTCAAAGGTTTAAGTATGAGTCATCAGACATATGGTGAACATACGATGGAAAGAGATACAGGCTACATGGAGACATCTCAAAAGGCATGTAAGGCCACGTCTACACTACGGGATAAAATCGAATTTGCTAAAATCGGTTTTATAAAACTGATATTATAAATTCGATTTCATGCGGCCACACTAGGCACAGTAATTCGGCGTTGTGCGTCCATGCTCCGAGGCTAATGTCGATTTCTGAAGCGTTGCATTGTGGGTAGCACTTCCGTAGCTATCCTAGTTCCTGAGTCTCCGCCCTTGGATGTCGGGTTTAATCTTAATGTGTCCGCGGAATCGGTAGACCAGTGATGAAACTAACCTCCATCGGTTCTAGGTAAATGTCGTCAGTCATTCTTCCTCTGGGAAACATCAGCTGACAATCCTTTCGCGCTGTTTTCCCTGGATTGCCCTGGCAGAGCATAGCATGGCAACCATGGAGCCCTGTTAGTTTTTTTTTCCGCACCGTATGTGTACTGGATGCCGCGGAGAGAGGAGACGATACTCAGCGCTACACAGCAGCATCACTTGCTTTGCAATGATAGCAGAGAGGTTACTGTCGTTCTGTACCGTCTACTGCGGAGTAAACTGCAAGAGATGACATTATCTCTCCTCTCCTGTAATGTCTGCTGCTATCATGAGTGCCCTGGTGAAAATTTTTGAAAGCAAAATTGGGATGCGCCACTTGGACTGAGTCATCCCTCCCTTATCGTTTCTAAAATAGAGTCAGTCCTGTCTAGAATAAGAGGCAAGGTTATTAGAGAACCAGGTATCAGAGAGCACAGCTGCTCTTGTCAGTATTTATAGGGGTGCCCCTGCAACAACCCCACCCGTGCTTCCCTCTCCCCAACCTTCCTGGCTACCATGCAGTGTCCCCCCGCATTTGTGTCATGAAGTTATAAAGAATGAGGAAAAAGAAAAGAGATTGGAGCAGCCTCCTGGGGCTATGACAGTCCAGCAGTACAGAATCTTTCTTTACACAGGAAAGGAGGGGGCTATGAAGTTCAGCTCCAGTGCTATGGATGAAGATGTTACGAGCCGTTCTGACATCTACTGGAGTAACTGGAGTCATCCATTTATCCCAGGCACCCAGCCAGCCTCACTCATGGCCCAGGAGCACTACGGGGCTGATGGTGAAGACGGATATCAGTCATATTTACCGTCTACCACGGGAGGGGAGAGAAGCGGATACTGTCTTCACTGCTGCAGCATCGCGTCTACAGCAGCATTCATACACATAGGGTGACATTGAAGTAGTTAAGGAATGATTTTTCCCTTTCTTTCACGTGTGGGGGGGAAAGAAATGAGGAGCTGCCCTGAACCACGCCAGACACTGTGTTTGAAGCTACAGACATTGGGAGTCAGCCAAGAATGCAAATATTTTCAGAACTGCTGTGCGATGTGGGATAGCTGGAGTCCTCAGTATCCCCCTCCTCTCATGAGCGTCCATTTGAGTCTTGGCTTCCTGTACGCTTGTCACGCAGCGCTGTGTATCCTGGAGATTTTTTCAAATGCTTTGGCATTTCGTGTTCTGTAACGGAGCTCTGATACAACAGATTTGTCTCCATACAGCGATCAGATCTAGTATCTCTCCGTACGGTCCATGCTGGAGCTCTTTTTGGATTATTAGGGACTGATCACACCGTTGCTGATCAGACCTCCACGCTGGGCAAACAGGAAATGTAATTCAAAAGCTCACGGGGCTTTTCCTGTTTACCTGCCCGCTGCATCCGAGTTCAGATCGCTGTCCAGAGCGGTCAGTGTTGCACTCTGGGATACTGCCCGGAGGCCAATAACGTCGATTTCCGTCCACACTAACTGTAATCCGAATTGTTAATATCGAATTTAGCGCTACTCCTCTCGTCAGGGTGGAGTACAGAAATCGATTTAAAGAGCCCTTTATATTAATGTAAAGGGCGTTGTAGTGTGGATGGGTACAGCGTTAAATCGATTTAACAGCTGTTAAATCGATTTAAACGCGTAGTGTAGACCAGGCCTAAGTTACACACTGAAAAAGAATGTTGCCATTTTATTTCAGGAAGCTCAAGAAGGGCATAATAATGTGGTGCATGTGGCTTGTTCACATTTTGAGCACTCTGTAAAAAAAGTGAACGTGATCTGACTATCCAAAAGAATGTGCGGCTAAGGCCAAATCCATTAAACACTATGGTACTCTCTGAGTTATGTTTAAAACAGGGAGAACGTTAGAGTTGTTCAAAGCAGGTTCTGCTACTCCACATATTTAATCACAGCTGATATTGGTGCTGGTATGGTATCTTTGGGGTACATTCAATAAGTACCAGTGACTATTGAGCAATAATAAATAAATAATTATGGATACCATTGATATCGTACTGACAATATGTTCTTAGTGGAACAAGTGTGTATTGGATGGGTGCTGTTTGGTGTTCAAATCTGTGTAATGGAGTTTTAGGAGAATTTTTCCATTATAGATTTGCTATAGAACAGATATACTCTCTCTTTCTTTATGCAGTCCTTGATATTTTTAAATCAAATTCAACCATGCACCACATTTGTACCAGCATGTGAATATGTGAAAAGAGACCATTCCAGAGCTGACAGACATGTGTGAGTACAGCAGGAAAAGAAGTATAGTATGTGCATCATTCTTAAGCAGGTTACATAGGGCCATATTATTAAAAGGAAGTTAGCTGCCTAAATGTGCAAATATGTTCCCAACGGAATTTTCAAAAGGATCAGGGATCCTAACTCCCACTGATTTCAACTGAAGTTAGTCACCTATGTAGAGATGGGCAACATTTTTTGACTAAATTCTCCTTGTTTCTTGACAAAAATTGCAGATTTAGGTCAACCAAACATTTAATGAACTTGTGTTAAATTTGCTGAATTGGTCAACCCCCACCAAAATAAATAAATAAACAAACAAATAAACAATTCCTAAAAAAAATAAAATGTGCTATTTCAAGATTTTATAAAGAAAATGCTTTGTCTTTTCTATTAAAAATGACTTCATTTTAAATTTTATTTTCTTTTTATTTAAAAATATATACATTTTAAACCTCAAAGTGAAAATAAAGCATTTCATTTCAGGTCTAACAAAATATTTAGTTCGCTCCAAAATGATTTTTTTCCAACTTATTCATTTCCCAATAATTTCAAAAAAATGTTTATTACAGGTCAACCTGAAACATTTTTTTTTCTGGAACTGTTAGCAAACCAAACAATCTCTTAGCACACCTCTAAGCATAGGCTCTTTTGAAAATCCCACAAGCTGTGTACAGGAGCCTAAATACTTTAAAAAAAACCTGGTGCTTAGTATTGTTTATAGATATCGGCTCAACAATTTTTAAATACATCTCTTATATAGCTCAGATCTTAGGAGGTTTTGTCTCTCTTGGGCTTCAGAACTGCATTCCCATTATTCACTCATATATATGCATACTGTTAGTCCACTTGGGTTGACCAATGCCATCAGCTGTCAATGTCTTTGTGCTCTGTATTACAGAGATCTTTCACATCTAAGCTGGTTATAGACAACCTGCTGTGTTCTTGCGCTCCAAAAGCCTTAAATGAAAGTACTTTCATGGTGTTTAGAGAAACACTTTTCCTTTTCTGGAATATAAAACCACACCACTGACTGCTGCTCACAAAATACACTGGGGCTCTAACATAGAAGAGCATCAGACCAGAGTTAAGATTGAACTGTAAAGATTGTTTGTATTTTCTGACTCCTGAGTCTTTTGTTCTTAGCCATCCCATTGTATTAACACCATTTTGATGGATTCTAAATCGCAATAAGAATGAAGACATTGACTTATTGGCAATTCTATGATTAGACTTCTCTTGCCAAATGTTTCTTTTTGCTTATATGCAGTGATCTAACATTTCTTTCTAAAAGAATATTGACTTTTTAAATATATCTTTTCCTCGCTACAATATTTCCTACACCCTGGACATAGCATGTAAACTAGTCTAACAATGATTGGGACCTCAGGTAATTCTTATGGCATAGTGCTGCAAATAACAGTAAAGAACAAGCATTTCCAATCCCCAGAATGCTAATAAATATCACATTAATTTCTAATTTCATTTTTTTCTTTGTAGCTTTTCAATACTAGCGCTGGAGCTGTTAAGAAATGGCCAAAAAATGGTGTTGGATAAAGACCTTAGCCTCTATGCTATGGCCTTTTAGTTGTTTGGTAACACTTTAGGGCACTGTAATCATTATATGTTTATTACAGATGGCAAAACGAATATAGGTATAAATATATAAAAAGGAGATTATGGCTGAAATGTTGACTCTTAACTCTAGTGGGTGCCACATATATAATAATGGAGAGTGAGAAAACAATACCATGTAGAAAATTTCAGTTACCGAAATCTGCCAGAAACTAACAAAGATAAAATTCATCCAGTGATTTTAAAAACTAAAGGACTTGCAAGGAAGCCTGGGGGTAGCAGTGGGGTTCATTGGAATTATTCTGCCTTCAGAGCTAAAGTCTCTTGTTGAACAGCTGCAACGTCAGGCAAGAAACAGAAGAAAAAGTTCAGGTAATAAGTACAGCTGCATAAAAAATGTCAGTACAAGAAAGAATATTTTACCATTACTTGTAGTTAATGGACTTAATATTTTGTGACTTCAAAATCCATTAGTCTTGATTTGGTTTTATTTGCCTTAGTAATGGCGATTGAAGAAAAAATGTCATGATAGTTTAGATCAAGATAATTAAGGTGGTATTTTATTTATTATTATATATACAAGGAATGATAATACATTAAGAAGCAGGATAGCAATGAATTGGTGTTAGGTTGATGTAAATGCAAGGTATGTCCAATGATGTCCATGGGCTTACTCTTCATGTAAACTAGTGTAACTGTAGCCTGAAATTGTCTTGATTATTATTATTTATTACAGCAGGATTAAAAACATTAGGTAACAGTGGGAATTAGAAATGACAAAAGACCTAGAAAGAGGTTTTATTTTATCAAAAACTGTTTGTCTATCTCTAGTTATAAGTGAAAATAGACATGATGACTATCTTTTGGTTGGATGGTTCTGGAAAGTTGAAGGTCAAAGGATACATTTAGCTTCCCCTCTCTCTCTCTTACATTATTTGACTAATCACTGGGGCTGGAACTTGCCCCTTCCCCAATTTGTCCCCTGCAGATTTTTTTTCCATCCAGCAGAATAATAGATTTTGCTGAGGATGTGCTGCAATTATACCTTTCACCCAGCAGGGGCTGCTGTGTTGTCATAAGAGAGGGCTGCTGGCTTACTACCAGAGCAGCCACCTTCACAGAGAGAAGGGGTACTTTGGCCTCGCCTCTCCCCCTCCAACTTCTACAAAGGTTCCTGTGTCTTGGACTCTAATAGATATGACCAATTACTATACTAGAGGGAAAAAATTCTTGCAGAACTCTGCTTCACTGGCAGTTTGGCTGCCAAGAAGAAAGCAATTTTTTGTCACAAGAGATCTCAGAAATCAGCAAGTTGAATTGCCAAGAAAGTGAAGGTGAACAGAGCATCAATATTAGATTAACTCAGTTGAGGTGGTGTCCCAGTGGATGGAGGAGCTGCATGTAAGTTTGCTGTTCACAAAATATTTGAAGGACAGGAATATATCTCCAAGCTGAAAAACAACATTAATATCAAATTATAAAACAAGCATGAAGGACCCCATCATTAATGATGAATGGAGTATCTTTCAATTTGCATCAAGCATGGAGCAGACAGTATTCAAAAGTAATTTTCAAATCATGGATCATCTACTGACAGTGAATCGTATTCTGGAGAATACACCAAGACTCTGCGTATAGCTTCCCCAAACCATGAAGAAACCTTTGACTTTCAGATGGAAAATAAATTAGTATTGAAAGTATTGGGTGACTGGATGGGTTGGAGGACAGAAGTATCATGCATCACCATCAGATGAATAGCAGTTACATTTATGATTAACTAGAAGGGTGAGCAGAATAGGACAAATGAAGCAATTAAATGTGCTTTAGTTTCATCATTTTACACAGAAGGAGACTGAAATTCAGAAGAGTTACTTGACTAAATTCCCATGGCCACACAGCAGCTCAGTGGTAGAACTTGGGATCTAAACTTCTGAGTTCCAGCCTTCTGTTCACTCCACTGAACAATGTTACTTCTATGCGACATTAAAGGTCACATATTGGATTTAACTGTATCAACAGTGTTAGATATTATTACTTTCATTATGCTTTTGAAGTGGTTTACTGCAATAAAGGATCAGACTCATTGCCTTTAACGCCAAAAGGGACCATCATGATCATCAAGTCTGACCTCTTGCACACCACAGGCCACAGAACCTCACTCACCCACTCCCATAGTAGGCTAGAGCCTCTGGTTGAGTTACTGAAGTTCTCAAATCTTGACATGAAGACTTCACAGTACAGAAGATCCACCATTTACTCTAGTTTAAACCAGCAATGACCCAGGCCCCACACTGCAAAGGAAGGCAGAAGCCACCCAGGATCTCTGACAATCTGACATGGGATAAAATTGCTTCTTAATTCCAAATACGGTCATCAGTTAGACCCTGGGCATGTGGGCAAAACCCATCTGCCAAACACCTGGGAAAGAATTCTCTTTAGCAACTCAGAGCCCTCTTCCTCTATTGTCCCACCTCCAGCTGTTGGAGATATTTAATAACAGTGGACATGGATGGGCCGTATGTCATTATAGTCCCATCATACCATCCCTTTTATAAATTTATCAAGCTTAGTTTTAAAACAAATTAGGTTTTTTGTCTCCATTCTTCCCTTTGGAAGGCTCTTCCAGAGCTTCACTCCTTTAATAGTTAGGAACCTTTACCTAATTTCAGTTTGGTGGCTGAACAAACAAATGGAGGGGATAGAGGGGAATCATTTCAGGCTCAAACTGAAACAAAAATATTTCATTTTTTTTAGCAAAACTAAATGTCAAAAATAGTTTTGGTTTGATTTTTAGTTTTTAAAAAGCATTTTAATGTTTATGTTTTTGATAAAATGAGGGAACTTCCAAAATGAGACACCTTTCCAGAAATGCTTTTTCACTCTGACCTGGGCCAAATGGGAATAGGAGCATGCTTACTTGCTGTGAAAATAAACAAAATGGCTCCCAAAACAGGCACACATGCTGCAAATGCAAAATTCACTTGTATTCTGGTTGAGAGTAACCCTGTTCATAGCCATTCCCCAAATAGATTAGTTCTGCTAACATCAGGAATAATACTTTTGGGAGCCTGGGCATATGGCCATTGCTGGATCAGAGAACTTACAAACACATATATGGAGTCCATATACTCAGGCCTTTTGACTCATAATCGAGAACACTTATCATGCCCCCCCCCCATCATCTTCCCACGCTTTTTGGACAGAGATAGCATTGTCTGTACTTTCCAAACATGCTTACTAACTGTATACAAACAAACAAGGTCTAGCTAACTCTAAACACTGGTACTCTGCTAGGATCTGGTGACTACTGAAATAGAAGACAGGTAGGACCACTCGAAGGTTTCCAGTCTTTTTTAAATGATATTCTCCAGTTCTAATATGCTAAAAATGGGTTGGATAATTTCCAGCCCATACTCCTGATTCAGGGAATGGATATTTTGGCTGTTGCTCCACACATTAACTGCTAGAGACAACCAATTCTTAGCATTGCACCACCAGTTACAAGCTCCAGGGGATCATCTCCATCTCCATCTCCCTGTTAAACTGCTTGAGGTGGATCACTTGATTCTTGTCACATATCTGACCAAACATCTCTTGCAGAACAATGGAAGCCTCACTTGCTCTCCAAGTAATAAAGCAGAATGATTGGAAGCTTGAGCCCTTTAATTATTATGCCCTTTGGATCTTAATTCTTTCGTGTGTCAGTATTTGATTCAGACATTATAGCAGCTTTCAAATCTCTGTTTTGTCGCATTTGTTCAACCAGGCATGGTCTTACTTATCTAAACTGCAAATTTAATTTTATTGTGAAGTGCCCTGAGATGCACAGCATGAGAGATGCTACGCAAATACAGTGTGATCGACTGACTGTTATGCTATATGTGCCTTCATTTCGTGAGGAGATGGAACTTTCCTATTCGTGCAGATTATGACATTACAAACACATTAAATTGAGGCCCTGTGTGATAAGACTTATCCCCTCAAATAAAATATTTTTGTCTTCTTTTCTATCTAATTTAGTAACTTATGGATTTGTGACTGCAGTCTGTGCTGTAGAATATGAATAAAAGTAGTAGCTGTGCCCAGTGTCCCTAGGTACTCTGGAGCTCTGAAACAAACTATAGATTTATGTTCACAGACGCGCACGCTTTTATATACTGTGTTTATAATAATGAGGCTTTTCTGTCTGTGAAGTGCAATACTTCTTAAAATTGTCCTCATTGTTCTTATTCATTATAGATCTATCCAGTCCTAAACAATTACTTAATTTAGTCTGTTTATTGTTATGTATTAAATGAAAGCAAAGGTACATGAGTTGATTGTTAATAGAGGAACAAATATTGCCCCTTTGTTGTGAATGGCCTGTTTGCAGCAGAGCTAGTGCAACTGTGTCAGAGGTAGTGGGACGCTGGGTTAAAAGTAAAGGGACAGGACTTTGGGGAGCCAGCATAAGGGATGCATATTTGTGTACCCCTTGTGTATGAGGAAGACCAGCTCCATTGAAGCTCCCTGCACATCACTGCACAGTGGAGATTTAAATCCAGATGGGAACTGGGGAAAAAGCTGAGCCTTTGGAGTGGATATCTGATTTCTGGGGCAGATGGGGAAGGAGAAACATTTATGTGTGTAGGACCGACCTCCTATTATGATGGAGAAGCCCGACTGTGCTTCGTAGGAGGCCTTCACAGACCAAAGATCTGGAAAGGACTGGGTGCTGTGTGAGCACTTATGAGCTGGAATTCCTGTTACACTGAAAGTCCATAAAGTTGCATTCACACTATTTCACCACATTCATGCCTTCTTATGTATTTTCAAGGGGAATGACAGATGAGAAGTGGACCTCAAGTGGCTGGCACTCTATAATCCCTTTTTGTGTGTGCTTCTTATACTAAACCTGCTCAAGACTTATTCCCCTTTGGAGTGAATGCACAAGAGATGCCTATAAGTCTATTATATGTGTCTGAGAAAGGACAAGTTAAAAAGAAGGGAAACACTCAAGGCCAGTCTGTGATATCCTAACTCACACTGAGTATACTTTACACCCCAAGCACTCTCACTATTGTCAACGGGATTACTCATAATGCTGGTACTACTCAGTGTGAGTAAGGGTACTACAGTCTGACCCTTCATGTTATGGTGACTCCCTAGCCTTTGGGAAAATTCTGATCTTAAAAATAATGAACACAAATCCTCCCATAAAAAAAACTTCCCATTATAAAGGTCCAAGATTGGCATTTGGACAATTTTTGTGTGTGTTTATCAATACTTAAGCTCCTTAAAGCACTGACTTTTAATAAAAGTGACTAGCAGCAAAAAATTACTCTCTCTTTGTTAAGGTGAGTTTTAATTTACCCATTTTAAATCCATTCAGTGTTTCCTTTTGTTCCTCCCCTTAGTCAAAATGTTTCATTTGGCCCACTGTAATAGGTTGCTACTAAGAGGTTCTATTATAATGAATAGAAGCTCATTGGTAACAGGGTGTCATTTAAATCTGTAGAAACTAGATAAAAAGCTGCCTTGTGCAAAAAAAATAGTGATTGAAGACATGGAAAGCCTATTCTAATGAGTTACTAGAAAGAGCCAATGGAGAAATCCAAACCTTCTCAAACAGCCCAGACAATGCAGATTCTATTTATGTATGATAGGCACATAATAGAAACACTGATCCTACTATAGACTGCAACAGCAACCATTTAACCTATAATTTGGGTTGGAGAAGGTCTGCTGGAGCTGCTGTCCTCACAAATGAATTCTCTCTTTTGATGAAACTAGGTCATTCCCTCGGTCTAAGCCTCTGCTATGAGAGAACAAAGTACTGTTAAGTATTTATTGCAATTACTAATTTAAACAGAGCAAAGTTGATGAGCCAAATGCTGACTTTTACTTCTGTCATCCTGTCATAGTTCACAACAGAGGAGAAATGCATTTCAATCACATTGGTACAAAGGAAAAGGGGAAGAAAAGAGGAGGAGATTTTGTCTTGAAAAATCCCCAAGGAAGTAATTATAAGGATCTGGTATGGATAAGGAAAACAGGAGTACATCTTCAGCTCAGGCCTTGCTAAATCTGAGTTGACAGATTGACTGAAGAGGCATTTTTCCCACAGAGCCCTGCCTCTGGCCTTGGTGTCTCCTGAAGACTTTCCTTATTCATGAATAGTGATTGCTAAGATAAAACAAACCAGGAACAGGGTAGGAAACCTTTAAATAATCATTTCTGGATAACAAAGTATGAGTGAATCCACTTAATTGGTTTTTTTTTGTCTTTTTCTGCCCTCCCCCTCAATGGTTCCTATTTTCTCATCTTTTTTGCCAGCTAACCCCCAGCCCCGAAGATACAATTTTAAAAAGTTTAGCAATTCATCCATTGTTTAATATGCAATATCATTTTTAAAAGCCTGTTGTGTTCTCCTGCCTGTTATCAATGGCCTCAGTCAATCTATAGCAACATCCACTCCAACTAATCTTTTTTGTAATCTTGATCACAATAAGGAGGGCACAGGCCTTTTCTGCACACTAGCTGCATTTTTTACATGAGCTTAAGAAGAAGTGTGTTTTGCAGTAATCCAATGCACAGAAGCAGAGCCCTGGATAACAGTGAGCAGGTCTTCATCTGCAAAAAAGAGAGTATAACCTCCTGGAGAACCACAAATAATAAAAGTAATCATTTTACTTTGTAATAAAACTAATCAATTTACAACTACTGCTGTCTGACCATCCAGAAGATACTTGGGGCCCAAAAAGCCCTGTAGGTTACAAACCTGCACAAGAAATGAGGGCACAGCACATTAATTGTGGGCACTGATAAAATCTTGGTTGCTTCCTCAAGGTGCTTCCCCTTGCTACTGATATTACCTTAGTTTTAATTCAGTTAAGACTCCTTCAGCTAGCTCTCAGCCTTAGAGTAGCTTATTCAGATACATTGGAGGGGTCAGATTAGAATCAGGGATGTGGTTAAATGCCACAGTCAGGCTCAGAATTAATTACATATAACTGGACACTGGATGTGTAGGCAGCATAGTTATGATGAAATACTAAGATAGCTAGATAGATCACTGAGTTCTCTAATAGCTCTTAGAGGGTGCTAAAGTTCTGGTCTTGATGCTATACTTTTCTGTTTCATATAGCAGAAAGGACTTAGGTTAGAAGTCCTTCTGCTGCACAATTTATCAACTTCTGCCAGCACTAGATTGCTGAAAACATTTGCAAAGTTTTCAGTGCATCTGGTCTGAGTTTTGAGTTTGTAATGGTACCCAAACCAAGTGAGGTTTGCATGATTTTGTCTTTCATTATGTTTCAGGATGCTCTAACTGTAAATTGTTCTGTGCATATTTGTTTTTTTCCTACTTATATAACTATATTTGCATAGAGATAACATTTGACCTCTCTCTCAATATAATTAGATACAGACTCATACACATGATAGCTCCTGCTCTACGAGTTGATACAGGTCAGTGACTCTGACTTTCAGAATCTAAGCTCTAGGATCCTCCCTGCAAGGTGGGAGGTTCCCAGTGCTTGGGCTGCAGCCCAGGAACTAATGTCTACACCACAGTTAAACAGCCCCTTAGCCTGAGCCCCATGATCCTGAGTCAGCTAGCTGTGAGGTTTTATTAGCAGTACAGACAAACAATGATGCTCTTTGCAGGAGCAGAGATCTGCTAATGAAGATGAGCATGCAGGATCAGGACATATACTTACTGCTCCCTTGGAACATACATACAAGCTACACAAAATACATTTGTTGCCATTCTAAATTTTAGCACAGAATATTTTCTGATGACATTACTAGCCACAGGAAAAAAAACACTCCAACATTCAGTGAAAGCCTCTTCAAAAAGCTGTTCCGAGAGTAACAGATCTTCTGCAGTGGAAAAGCAACTTACTTTACTTTTCAGTACCATGAAAGGCAACCGTGAAATGCAAGACTATTAATATTTCAAAGAGTTCTGGTGACACAATAAATCATGAAGGTGAAGCTTGTATGGTCTGTGATATTACCAGAAACTCAAGAAGTATTTATAGCCTTGTTCACACTTGCGTATTTTTTATCATATATAGAATATATTGATCCGAACATAAATGGAAACAATAAAAAGCTATAAAATGTGAAATAAGGAAATATTCTCCCTTGTCTCTTTATCTTCTTCCTGATTCAGTCACTCATGCTCTTTTTCCATTCTCTGCTCATTTCTCTTTTTTTGTACCCTCCCTTCACTCCATCTTTTTATATCCTTATTTATGGCTCTTCATTCCTCCTTTGTGTTCCTGTCTGAAGTTTCATCATTCTGATTAGCAATAAGTATCTGAAATGGTGCAGACATTTTGTTTGTTCTGAAAACCAATGAATAATTCAGATTCTTGCATGAAGATTAGCTGCCCTTTCAAGCTTTCTAAAGTTTCCCCTCCCTCAATCTGCTCTCTCTCTCTCTCTGCGTACGTCTACACTACGGGATTATTCCGATTTTACATATACCGGTTTTGTAAAACAGATTGTATAAAGTTGAGTGCACGCGGCCACACTAAGCACATAAATTCAGCGGTGTGCGTCTGTTGTCCGAGGCTAGCATCGATTTCTGGAGTGTTGCACTGTGGGTAGCTATTCCGTAGCTATCCCATAGTTCCTGCAGTCTCCCCCGCCCCTTGGAATTCTGGGTTGAGATTCCAGTGCCTGATGGGGCAAAAATCATTGTCGTTGGTGGTTCTGGGTAAATGTCATCACTCATTTCTTCCTCCGGGAAAGCAATGGCAGACAATCATTTCGCGCCCTTTTTCCCTGGATTGCCCTGGCAGACGCCATAGCACAGCAACCATGGAGCCCCTTCAACTTCTTTTTACTGTCACCATATGTGTACTGGATGCCGCGGACAGAGGCGATACTCCAGCGCTACACAGCAGCATTCATTTGCCTTTGCAAGGTAGCAGAGATGGTTATCGGTCATTCTGTACCCTCTGCTGCCCTATTGTAAATTGGCAAGGAGATGATGGTTATCTGTCGTTCTGTACCGTCTGCTGCTGTCATGGGTGCCCCTGGCTGTGGTCAGCTGGGGGCGCAAAGACAAAAATGGGAATGACTCCCTGGGTCATTCCCTCCTTTATGGTATCTAAAAATAGAGTCAGTCCTGCCTAGAATATGGGGCAAGTGTACTAGAGAACCAGTGTATCAGAGAGCACAGCTGTCCATGTCAGATCCCGCAGAAATGATGAGCTGCATGCCATTCACGGGGTGCCCCCTGCAACAACCCCACCGTTGCTTCCCTCCTCCTCCAACCTTCCTGGGCTACCGTGGCAGTGTCCCCCCCTCCATTTGTGTCATGAAGTAATAAAGAATGCAGGAATAAGAAACAGTGACTTGTTAGTGAGATAAAATGAGGGGGAGGCAGCCTCCAGTGCTATGATAGTCCAGGCAGGACATTAAGCCAGGCAAGACATGCGTGTGGGGAGAGGAGCCCAGCATCCCGCTGCTATGATAGTCCAGGCAGTACAGAATCTTTTCTTTACATGAAAGGGAGGGGCTGATGGAGCTCAGCCCCCAGTTGCTATGATGAAGACGGTTACCAGCGTTCTGTACCATCTACTGGGAATGACCAGGAATCATTCCTATTTTTACCCAGGCAGGTGCCCCGGCCAGCCTCACCTGAGGCCAGCCAGGAGCACTCACAGGCTGATTGGAGGACTGACTATCAGTCATATTGTACCGTCTGCCACCGGGGAGGGAGAGGAGCGGATACTGCTCCTTTTTACTGCCGCAGCATCGCGTCTACCAGCAGCATTCAGTAGACATAGGGTGACATTGAAAAAAAGTCAAGAAACGATTTTTCCCCTTTCTTTCACGTGGCAGGGGGGGAGTAAATTGACGAGCTATATCCCTGAACCACGCCGGACAATGTGTTTGAACCTACAGGCATTGGGAGCTCAGCCAAGAATGCAAATACTTTTTGGGAGACTGCTGTGGACTGTGGGATAGCTGGAGTCCTCAGTCCCCCCTCCTCCCTCCATGAGCGTCCATTTGATTCTTTTGGCTTTCCGTACGCTTGTCACGCAGCACTGTGTAGCTCTGTATCATAGCCTGGAGATTTTTTTCAAATGCTTTGGCATTTCGTCTTCTGTAACGGAGCTCTGATAGAACAGATTTGTCTCCCATACAGCAATCAGATCCAGTATCTCCCGTACGGTCCATGCTAGCTCTTTTTGGATTTGGGACTGCATCGCCCCCCATGCTGATCAGAGCTCCACGTTGGACAAACAGGAAATGAAATTCAAAAGTTCGTGGGGCTTTTCCTGTCTACCTGGCCACTGCATCCGAGTTCAGATTGCTGTCCAGAGCGGTCACAGTGGAGCACTGTGGGATACCGCCTGGAGACCAATACTGCCGATTTGTGGCCACACTAACCCTAATCCGATATGGTAATACCGATTTTAGTGCTACTCCTCTCATTGGGAAGGAGTACAGAAACTGATTTAAAGAGCCCTTTATATCGATATAAAGGGCCTTGTTGTATGGACGAGTACAGCGTTAAATCGGTTTAATGCTGCTATAATCAGTTTAAACGCGTAGTGTAGACCAGGCCTCTCTCTCTGGTATCAGACAGCAGGACTTGGTCCTAAAAGTTGAGCAGATCTGGGTGAAGCAGTATTGGCAGAGGCTGGAATTTTCAAAAGCACTTAAGGGACTTAGGAACACAATTCCAATTGCCTGTCAATGGGATCTGTGCTCCTAAGTCACTTGGATGCCTCTGAAAATCCCATCCTTGGAGACCATTTTAATTGAAATTTTAGAAATGTGCAAGTGTTTTTAAACTTTATTTGAAATCCTTCCCTCTTCCCCCTGGAATTATTGTTCAGAGATTACACTTTATCTTTTCTCTGATGTGTTGATTGAACTATCCCCACATCTAATGCAGTATAATTATTTAGTCCAGTTCCCAGTATTAGCTGGAAAAGGAGTGATGGACACCCATTGGCAAGGAAAATCAAACACTACAAATCCAAAGGAGTCCTTGAAATCCCAGATTTTCAGCAGGAAGATGAAGGCTTTTATGAATGTATTGCAGGGAACATTAGAGGAAGAAACATTGCAAGAGGTCAACTGATAATCTATGGTGAGCAAATTGAATTGTTTTTACATAGAGTATGTTAGCATTTGAAAATATTCTGTACAAGACAAAGATAATGAAGTCCATTAGCCCCTTGCAAAGAGATATCAATGAAGAATATAGTTTCAGGTTAAGCTGATTAATAAAAGATTGGAGGCTTGAAATGACCTCTGAATTACAATTTAAACTTCAGCAAGTACAAGATATTGTGTATTAGTATCAGATTGAAAAATGTAGGCTGTGCCATGCTGCAGCTATGAAGGTTAATATAAGGCAGAAAGGAATCTCGTGTATTTACATGAAACATTAAGGGATGGATAGAAAATTTACTCTCAGACCGTATCATGGGGTCAGCATGTAGCTGTGATGTCCCATGAACATAGGGAAGGAACTGTGACCTTCTGATTTATACCAGTAGCAGATTCCTTCACTTACCATCCTGGTTTAGCTATGTTGAGCAATGTGTTGTAGAAGGGAGTCATTCTCCAACTACCCCTTGCCCACCTGCACAGAAGTGTAGAGTAGAAGCCCTGTGAAACCAATCCCCACTCCTTTTCTATGACCCAAGATGCATGTAGCCCACACAGGAAAATCAAGAGGCATCTTATCACCTTTGCTTTCATGCATGGGTACATAGGACCAACCCACATTATTTCCCTAAATAGCAAACTATGGCAGTCTTCTTTGTAGGCCAGAAATAATTTTAAAATGAGGAGAGTAAAGAATAAAACAGGATAATGAGACATGATCATTTAAAACTAAGCTCTCTGATCCTGCAGTTGGCTGTATGTCAGCAGACATTTCTTTCTTTCTTTAGGAAACTTTCATTCTGATGTTCAGAGTCTGGTTTAACTGACGGACTACCAATCACCAAGTTAATGTCAAAGCATAGGTTTATGCCAGGAACAGAACAATTTGCTGCTGCTTTAATTGCTGTTGATGATGATGCTTTGGTTGGGGTTATTTTGTTCTCACTGTCTAGTTGTTTTCATGGAACGTGAATCAAACGGTTGTATTACATTTAGCAGATTACCTTGCCATGACTCATAACTACAAATTTAATTATACAATTATTAATGGAGTAAATGCAATTAAGATTTCAAGCTTATTAATTATACTTTGCAATTTCATTCATAATTGTTGGTAGGCAATGAAATGTATATAAATAGCACAAACATTTTCACAAGCACTTTTCATGATTTTATAAGCAGGCTGGCATGATTTGTGAGTGATTTACTTCCTCACACTTAATTCCCACACTTTTGCAGAAAGTTCTGTCCATTTCCTCTACCCTGTGTCTGTCTGACCTATTTAGACGGTAAGTTCTTTGGGGCAGGAACTGTCTGCTACGTTGTATTTGTACAGTGCCTAGCACAATGGACTCCATTCTTGGTTAGTCCTTGGGCACTACTGTAATAAATACGGTTCATAATTAACGGTAAGCATGGTCAGCTTTTACCAACTTGCTCTTTTCTCACAAATGTACATCCCCAATGGAGGGATTGGACTCTAAGAGTGCTTTGCCTCCATGGATGAACAATTTGGGGACACAGAGTCAGGATTCAACCTGTGTATCAGGAATAACACTGGAGGGTATTTTGTCAAACTATCTTGTTCTGATCATCCCCTGAAATTACAACGATCTTCTTTGTTAATTAAGGCAGAACTGTGACTGGCCCTTACATTGGAGAGTGAGATGATATGGGCACAAACAGCCTCTCTGTGTTTTGAACACCCTGCCCAAGTGTCTCTTACAGGAGAACACAGTGACAGCTCCCTGTATATGCCTCTCAGGGATGGCTATCAGCTCAAAGGAGGCAAACAGTAGCAAGGAATAGGTGTGATTGTGCTCCTGCTCTCCTCTGTGCTAGTCTCTGGAGCAGGATTAGCACACTAGGGAGAGCAGATGTCATCGTCCTGTCACAGTCCCCTGGTCCACTGAAAAGTTCACAGAGGGATATTTCCCAGTGCACCCCCCAAGAATGCAGTTTGTTATTTATTATTATGTAAGGTGACCAGATGTCCCGATTTTATAGGGACAGTCCTTATAGTTGGGGCTTTTTTTTATATGGGCTCCTATTACCTCCCACCCCCGTCCCAATTTTTCACATTTGCTGTCTGGTCACCCTATTATTACTAGTATTATTACCGTATTGCTTAGGAGCCCCAGTCATATACCAGGATCCTATTGTGCTAATCGTTGTACATACATGGAACAAACAGATGCTCCCTACCCAGAGAGGTTATGATCCAAGTATAAGATAAAAGACAACAGATGGACACAGATAGACTGGGGAGTACAAGGAAACAATGAGACAATATTGGTCCACCTGATAGGCTGTAAACTGAGCAAGCCAAAAGCCTGAGTTCTGTTTACAATTGTTTGCACTTTTTGTCTTGTTAATACAGCGCTCCCTCAATGGGATAAAAAAATCCAAAATGCCTATCTGTCTCTCTATGACAGCTTGTTTTGGGAATGTAAGGCAAGTGGAAAACCAAGTCCTTCCTACAGTTGGTTAAAAAATGGCCAACCCTTTATGCCAGAGGTAAGACACAACATTTTTTACATTGTTTAGCAGGTGGGTTTGGCTTTGACTTATCTAAAAAAACTCAACCCCGATCATTTTGTGAGTATTGTTGCCCCTTGTTAGGTAAAATTATCAAGTCTGTCTTTGAAGAAGAAGATGTTATTTACAGCCTGCCATTTTCTAATGGTATTCTTTTAATAAAAGAGGGATAAAATACTCTAAAGTCTCACTAATATTTTTTATAATACTTACAGTACATTGTAAACGGAACACTTCAGGCAACAAAATGAAGAATGTTGTTGCTCAATGGACTAAATGGATAATTTGCAGGAGAATGTATAGTGAGTGTAATAAAATATTTACTCTGTCACAGCACTATGCTTGCTGAAAATATCTTAGCAAGCTGCTTTCCACCCTAGGGTTTATTCTATAGTATAGATCCACTGTTTAGCAAACTACTTATTTCTGACCACAAAGCTAGTGATCTCTACATTATTTCTGCTTTTGTGAATGTGGTGCTTTATTCTTCATTTTGTCTGAATAACTCAAAAAAAGAGTCAGTTGAGACATGGGGGGCGGGACAATTCAGCTTCTGCTTGAACTGCTTGTATTACTTTTTAAAAGGGGTTTTAAATTCATAGATTCTCTGCTAAAAAAAGAAAGGAAAAAAATACATTGAGAGAATAGCAAACACCCTGCAGGTAAGAACTAAGTATGCAAAAGATATCTGTAGTCAGAGTCTTGAGGAAAAAAGTGAATAAGTAATGCAATGTTGTTAATTAGTTAGCAATATACCAGCTACATAACCCCAGGCTATGCTTTCCTCAAATTTTCAATATAATCAAGGTTGGATTGGGTCAGTACTTGGTTGGGAGACCTCCAAGGGGGAAAAAAAAGCAGGATGCTGAAGAAATTGGTTTTGTTGACTCAATAGGTGGCATTCTTTCCTATGCATCGATGTAGTAACAAGAGGACATCAAATAATCTCTGCAACTAGCATTAGCTTTTACTATTAGGAAGTTACATGAAATGCATTGACTAGTTCACAAATGTACATTTTATTTTAGATGCATACAGTATTTCAGCTGAAAATTCTATTACATACTGTAACACTGTATGGTGCGCTCTAAGTTCTATGGAGGCAGTATAGCCAGTCTAAAAAATATAATAATAAAACAAATCTCTTGCTTCCAGACCTGCATTCAATGATGGAATTTATATTCTGTTGTTGTGGGTTTCTTTCTCACTGATTCATTTTGGAGAGAGTACTCTCTCTTGCTTTTTGGTATTCTACTTTACAGTGTGGTTTTTATTATCCCTGGAGGATAGTGATAGTAAGACTTGAAATATTTGGTTTTAAGTTATGTTAGTAGAACGGAGCCAGTTTTATTGTGTGCTGAGGAATAGTGAAGAAAAAAATTGTTTAAAGCATAGAAACAAAAATATGGGCCACATTTATCCCTAGTGTATGTGTGTGTGTTCTTTTTATTTCTTTCGTTGTTATTTTTTCTTCAGCAGCACTACACCATTGATTAAATTGGCCTAGTAAAAGCTGAAATTCAAGCTAAGCATATCCAGCCTCCATTAGATGATCTGTGCTGGCTGCCTGTTGGTTTGCAGATGAAGTTTAAGGTGAAGACTGTCATTTAAAGCCCTAATTGACTTGGGACCTATCTACCTAAAATACTTATTATTTTACCCTTTAATAACAAGGATACCAAACTGTAGTTATGGATCAGATTGTTGGATAGTAACTAGATGTGTTCACAAATGGAGTATATCATTACATGATCCAAAGTTGGAGGACTAAATGTGCGTAGCAATGGAAAAGAGTCCGTTGACCTCCAAAATTTTATTCTGATTGTGAAGATCTGGTTGTTTTCACACGACTCATGCCTTAAATGTTTTAGGCACTATTATTTAATCTGCTGGACACCTGAAATGTTTAACTGATGACTGAGGTAAGGTTTAAGGAGAGTTTATTTTTTTAACTAACAATAAATAATGTTGTATGCTGTTTGTAGCTGTATTGTTCCCAGGATATTAGAGAGACAAGGCGGGTTTGGCAGTCTTTTTCTTGGACCAACTTCTGTTGGTGAGAGAGACAAGTCTGCAAGACAATTGTGATGCTGTTGTAATCTACCCTAGCTGTATTCTCTGTCTCAGGGTACATCTACAATACCCGCCAGATCGGCAGATAGTAATCGATCAGGGATCGATTTATCACATCTACACTAGACGTGATAAAATCGATCCCTGATCGCTCTGCCATCGACTCCGGAACTCCACCGTGGCAAGAGGCGGAAGTGGAGTTGACGGGGGAGTGGCAACGGTTGACTCGCTGCCGTCCTCATGGCCAGGTAAATCGAACTAAGATGACCGACTTCAGCTACGCTTTTCACATAGCTGAAGTTGTGTAACTTAGGTCGACTCTCCCCCCACCCCTAGTGTAGACCTAGCCTCAGTCTCTACAGCTGCTTCTCTGTGTGGGAATATGTGAGTGTTAGCTGGACAAATGGCACAGCATAGTTTCCTGCAGGTTATGTGGCATGTTTATGATTTGTAGTAAGGTAGCCCTTGATTATAATTCTTTAATCATTAAGGAAAAGTCTAGAATAACAGGCAGAGTGACTGTTGGCAAATATCATATTAGTTCCATGATTTAAAAAAAAAAAAAGAGGGAAGATTTATTTGGAGGGAATTAGCTAAACAGCAAGGGAAGAGGAGAAAGCATTGAAGAGAGGAAGGTGAAGGGAGGGAGGACAGGAGGGAAGGAGAAATGAAGGGAGTATGGTGGGCAGGGGGAGGGAGGCTGAGGTAAGTGACTCTTAAGAAGGGCATGAGTGACTGTTAGAGAGGGCAGATGAGCGGTTGGAGCAAACAGCCAACTAGCAGAGAAGAGAGAATGTCCAAAGTAAAAATTGAGAAACAGTCTGTTAACATAAATTTCCAAAGCCCCTAATGCAGCTGCTTCTGGATCTGCTCCTGCCTGCTGTGTTTTTGGCTGCACTCTGGAGCTTTTCTCTTCCCCAGATCCACATGGATGGAGGGGAAGGGTGGACTAATGGGTCTTAGTGCCTCTGGGAAGGAGTCTCCCTGCAGATTTCTGTCTCTCACAGGGCCGGCTCTAGGCACTAACTTTCCAAGCATGGGGGCACTCTGTCTTTTTCTTTTTTGCTTGGAGCAAAAAACCTGGAGCTGGCCCTGGTCTCTCAGGTGCTGAAGTGGGTAAACCCCTTGGGGTCTCATTTCCTGCCTCCTCTCATGGTGCAGCTGTCCCTGATGCAACTGCTTTGGTGTCTGCTTCCTGTTAAATCATAACCCTTTAGCTGTCAATGCAGCAATGCCTTTAAACAATGTGACTTTAGCATGTGCTCATAGTTAAACATATGTTTAAGTGCTTGGATGAACTGGGGTCTTAAAGCTAGAGCTGGGCAAATAAATTATTTGGTTTGCAGGCAATTTTAATAAATTGGAAGAGAACTCATTTTGGGTCAAGCTAAAAACAATTTTTAAAAAATGTTTGGCAAATCAAAAAGTTGAAAAAATAGTTAGGGGGGGTGTCAAATGATTTGATTTCAAACTTTTTAATGTGTTTTTTTTTAAATAAATTAAAGAACATTTCTAAAATAAAGGTAATTTAAAATAGAAAAAAAAGTGTTTTCTTTTGTTCTTTTTAAATTTTTTAATTGAAACAATTAAATCAAAATCTATACAAATTTGCATAATATTTTGATGTTGCTGAATTTTTCTCCAAAAAAAAGTTTCATGAGAAAATTTTTGCCTAACTCCTCTTATTTCATTACAGCCATCATGTAACCTTTTTTTTTCTAAGACATATATTTGAGCTAAGCTACTTGGCTTTATTTATTTTTAAATTTTCATAGTGTTTTAATAAGCATTTAAAAATAACAAAATCTCAACTTCTGACTCATGACCGCCTGCTTTTATGTTCACTTCTTCAAACAAAACGTTTGCTTGTTTTTCCTTTATTAGGAGAGAATTCAAATAGAAAATGGAACTCTTACCATAAATATGCTGAATGTGTCAGATTCTGGCCTCTATCAGTGTGTTGCAGAAAATAAATACAATACAATTTACGCCAATGCTGAGTTAAGAGTGATAGGTAAGTAAATGAGTCATTAAAATAAGCAGATAGCAGCTAGAATGTAAAACTAATTTCGAAATTCTGAAATGGAGAAATGAAGAGAGCTGACTGAATACTGCAAAAACAGCTTTGTGGACTATTTGAATTCCACAAGGCTGTTTAGTTCAGCTATGTTTGTATCCCTTACTATTAGCAAACATTTGGGCAAACGTGTTTTGTTTGCATGAATGTTTGGGGGAAAGGATGTTCTTTATCGGTATATTCATGTGAACAGCATTTCTGTGGGTGAACAAAGGTGCTTATTGTGTGTTATTCCTTACTTGGTATTTGAAATTATTATTTGTTATTCTGCAATTTAAAAACATCAGTCATCATTTCAAGTGAGCAAAAATATCATGTGATTTAAGCAAAAAGCGCAATTAGTGCATATAATCTCAATATGAATTTCAACAACACCCACACGTGGGTGAAATTCATGCCTGCACAGAGAGTCATTTTGCAGCCCATATAACAATCAGGTCCACCTCAAGCCATCAAAACCCGATCTCCAATTGCACTAAATGTTGTGCAAGTCTTGTGCTGCTTCTCTCAAGAAGACTGAATTTCACCAACAAATTATTTGACAAATATCTGCAAATAATGAATGGATTTCACACATCAGGTTCAAATCATGAACAGAAGAAAAAACTAACTGAAAAAATTTACTTGCAATGAATAATCTACACTCTAGCAATGAATACAATGGACTAGATTCAGGCTTAATGCTGTTAATTCTGCTCAAGCTTTTGGTATGTCTGCACTGCAGCTGGGAATATGATTTGTAGCTCATGTAGACACACATGCTTTATCTTTTAATCCAGCTAGCTTGCTAAAAATAAATTGAAGATGCAGTAGTGTGGTCTTTGGCATGGGCTTCACAAGCCCAGCTGACCCTCTCTAGGTACACACTCACTGTGCAGCCTGTTAGAGCTCTGCTAAATCACCTCATTCCTGATCTAAAATAAACATTCCTTCCAGTCCTCAGACTGTCCTAAACAAAGCCTACCAGGGATACCACAGAAAGTTGGGTTGTTCTAATCCTTTTGTTTCCAGGTGAACAAAATTCATAAAAAGCAATATAAATACAAGACCTCTAAACGGATTTAAGTTCTTAGAGTTCAAGCAAAAAACTTGAATTCAAATCTGAAAAGGCAAAAAGGCAATTGGGTTCACCCACTATGTTCAGCAGAAAGAAAATTTGGAAAATTAATTTATTTTGTCAGCTATATCATGAGTTTCTTCATTTTCTCCTTTCCTTTTTTTAAGCTTCAGCCCCGGATTTTTCCAAAAATCCTGTGAAACGAATGTCAGTTGCTCAAGTTGGGGGTGAAGTTACCATTGAATGCAAGCCAAATGCTTCTCCCAGGGCAGTTATCAACTGGAAAAAGGGCACCAATCTTCTGCGACAAAACAAAAGGTACTCTGTAAACTGATTGCTGAGTTGTTTGGGTTTTTTTTGTGGTTTTGGATTGGGTTTTTTTTTGGTATCTGAACATCGGTTGACTAAGTATCATTTTTGACAGCTCATTGCTGGAATACTCTGATGCTGCAGGCCTATTCATCATGAGCTCTGTCCATACAATTCTAGATAGAAAGCTGATTGACAACAAAGCTGGTTTAAATACTTTTGGGTAACTGTAAATTCTGTTTGTGGGATACATGCTTTGCTTTCTTGAACAGCTATATCATTGCAATATTCTCTGGGCCATCTCTTCTTACCCCATACAGAGCCTAATTGAATCAGCTTCATGTTAGGGAGATCAGTGGAGGTTTGAGTGGATGAAATCTACCTCATGGCTCCAGATCAACTGCACAGTAGCTATATAGGCTGTACTGCAACCCAGGGCTATGTCATTATCCACAGTCTGTGCCTTTAATACCTAAGCAAGGAGATTTTGCTAGTGGATCAGCAAAGCAGTAGAGTCACTTGCCAGCAGTAGTCGTCCACCACAAACTCCTTTGTTTACCTTGAGCCACCCATGTTCAAGTCTGCCTGACAGCCTGGGTCCTAACTTGGCTGGCTTGCCTGTGCTGCTATTTTTAGCACACTAGCTTGATCAGATTTAGCATGAGTCTCACTACCTGCTCTGGGAATCATACGTCCCAGCTGCAATGTAGACATACCCTAAGATTTTAAGGAGAGATCTACCTAAGATTTTCAATCACCCATACAGGGAATCTATCTATCTATCTGTTAATAAATCCTATTATCTTTACTTAAGTTTCCATAACAACACACTTTAAATTATAATTCATTGGTATTACACCAACCAAATGTGCAATGTGGAAATGTGTCTCCATATTCAATATTGCAATTGTGTATAATGGTGTTAAATATAGGAACAGAGGGCCAGATTCTCTATTTGTTTGCACTTTGTATATTCATTTACACCTGTATAAAGTGAGTGTTTTACCAGCAAATCAAAAAGAGAGCACTTTGCATCTACTTTGCGAAGGTACAAATCATTTCACAAAATAAAGACAGTAGAGAACCTGGCCCAGAGACAGTAATATAAAATGCTATTACAAAACAGAAGTTCCTAGTTATTTTCCTCTGAGACAATAGCAAAGGAGGTATCTTTAAATTATGGGGAAAACATTCAGCTATTACTTACCATGAGTATAGTTTTAATTAGTGTTTAGCCAGATCTTTCACATAGTTACTTTTAGATTATACAATATGTTCAACCAAGTCTCTATCCAAAATGCTACATCTATAATATGTAGAGAGAATGACTGGGCTTCCTTATGTACAGTAGTAAGGAGATAAAGACAGCCTAAACTTTATAACATAAAGGTCTACACTGGCAATGAGGATCCCACCTGATTTGCATGTGCATGTTATAGATATATAACTCCAAGTAAATATGATGGCTGTGTGCATGTATGTTTAATATATAAAATTAAACATACATTCACACAGCCATCATATTTACCTGGACTTATATGTTCCCTGATAATGTTAAATTATTGATAATAATTATAATAATCTTGCATTTTTGGGCATCCATCCTGAAGCGGTCCAGGCACCTTCAAAAAAATAAACCAAAGTATAATTTCCATTATAAAGGCAATGGTTGGGTGTTTGAGTTCACCGCCTCGCCCCCAATTCCTACCATGCAGTTAAAGCATATCATTTGGACGTAAGATAACATAATAACCAACAATCTCTTGTAAATTGCTCCTTCTCTTGATTGTTACATGATAAAGTAGCTATTGCCACAATTTTAAAGATGATAGAGAGAGTTCTCTGTAGTAGAACTCTTCCAGAAGTCCTACAGAATATGAGGTAGCATACAGAAAATGAAGTAAGGACTTGTAAGTTGTTGTTGTTTTTTTCCCTCACCTAGCAAAATCATATGTATCTTTACTTATTAAAAAGGGGGAAAATATCCCCTCTAGCTTGTAATATGTATATTTTAATTCTAGCAGGTCACATAAATCTGAACTATTTTAACTAAAGGTTAGCTGAGTTTCTTTTCCTATTTTATTGTGCAGCATTTATAATCTCCACGGACCTGTTTTCTAACCTTTCTGAAAAGCTGGTTGGCATATTATCTGAGAAAAAATATCGTTCACAGTTCTGACAGGCATGCGATGATGGACAAGTTGCTAAATAAGTCAAACCACATAGCTCCTTTAGGAAGATCTAGACAAATTAAATCCTTTGTTAAGGAGATGGTGCTACCAAACCTTGGGAGAATATTTTGCCCTAAAGGAGAAAAGATACTCATTTCCCCCACATCCTGTGCTTGCTCATGATTTTATCTATTTCTGATGGCTATGCATAGTATTATCATGTGCAGCTACTCCTTTTTTAATATCACATGGTCTGAAAATGTTACCTCTTATCTATTTTATCTCCTACATATAAAAAAAGATTATTAGGCAGAACTGACTAATCAACTGAGATCCACCTTCTTGTTCTGTCTATAAGAGTATTTTCAAATCTTGATTATAGCTGTTTGCTCAAATTTTGAATAATGTGGAAGGGAGGGGGGTAATTTGTACCTCAGATAAAATTTCTAACTCTAGACTTCAATCCTGCCCAAGTCATTAAGAACTTTGCCATTGACCTCAAGGGTGCAGGATCAGGACCTAATGAAAACTTTGCTATATATTACAAGTTATTTTCAGCTGAAACAAGCTGGTAGATGGGAATCTTATCCCAGTTAGTCATCTGTGAGAGGCACTGTTTCCTGAATACAAAATGCTGAAACACATACATACATATATATGTGAATCACTCGCCCTTTTCTTACAGGAAGCCTGCTGAGGTAAAGCATAGAAATTGTTTAATAAGGCAAGAGGAAGGAATATATTAATTGTATACAGCTGTTTCAGTGCATTAATAATCAGTAATAAAAATATTCATAATTTTAAAACTCCAGACTTTGTTATTTTATTTTTTTAGGAAATAATGCAACTGGACAAAAATCAGTCTAGCAATCTACAAAGGAAAGCATTATTTTACAAAATCTATTGGTCCCCAGTTTGACTTGTAAGCTAAAACTTTATTCCAGTTCCATCACAACAGACATGAGAGACTATCTATCCAAAATCAAGGCTCCAGTACATGATATATTTCATGTAGGGTTTTCAGGATTTACCATGCACATTACTGGCATTTGTCAGAAGAGGAATAAGAGGAAATTGTTGAAAAGAAGAATTAGATGCTGTGTTTTAATAACCTATCTAAAGAAAACTTAGACAATTAAACGGATGTTGTAATTACAGACTTTTATCACTGCCTAATAAAGATTATCCAGTAATTGCTAATATCTTACAGCTGACCTCCGGAGTCTTAAACTCAGAGAGATCTGCCCATTCCCAACATGGCATGTAGTAACGCATAAGGTTTCGTTAAGTAAAGGATTTCAATCTGTTTATAGAAAGGTATTGCATTTGAACTATGCTACCAACCTTCTAAGCAGGAGGGTTCTTCCAGGGCTCTGTGTTCGGATGCACAGATATTATCAGTTCTGTATGTTTGGAAAAATGTAGCTTGCACAATATTGTGAGAGCATAAGGACTTTGTTCTCATTTACACCATTTGTATGCTAAGGTAATACATTTGGTCTCAGTGCAGTTGGTCCTTATTTACAGTGGTGTGACTCAGACCCCAGTCAGGCCCAGCATATCAAAAGTTAAAACATTTATAACACCTAATGAGTAGACATGTCTCCTTAAGTTTTTTGTTTGTTTGCTGTTGATGCTTTTGGTGGTTTGGGGAGGCTCTTTTTTTGGGGGTGGGGGGTTGTTTTTTGCTATTTGGGGAAGGGGGAAAAGATACTATGTTTGGGGTGGTTTTTTAGCTAGAAAAAAATACCAAACATAGATACCGTGGAGGAGGAAGAAAGTTTCCATTTTAAGGCAAAGATTTTCTTTTTTAATGAATTTAGTGCTCACGGAAGATGCTCTGTTGAGAGACCTCAGAACTGCAATTCACTGTCCATAGAATAGATACAAGATAGTCAGCAACAGTGTAAACCACCTACCTATTTGCTAACATAATTTAACCATGACCCTACAAGTACTAGGTCCAGTCCTACAGCCTAGAAGTATTGAATATTCCACAACTCAGGGAGCATCTCAACCAGGTGTCCTCAACCAGACTGATGTTGGGCCAGCCCCAGACCCTAACGGCTTTATTTATATGTATTACAATTGTGCCTATAGGCTCTAACCAAAAACAGAGCCAATTGTGCCAGGCACTGTACAGACACTTAGCAAGAGACAGTCCCTGCCCCAGAGATTTACATTCTAAACAGACAAGGCAGAAGAACTGGTCAGGAATTTTCAGTGAACATGTATGCCAATGGAAAATACAGTTTCCACAAAATCAAAACATTTCAGTTTTGCCAAAAAAATCTAATTTTTTTTGGTGGAAAAAATAAAAAGTGTTTTGTTTCTGGTTGGCTTGACCCAAATCGTAAATATTTCATTTTGTTTAACTGACTCAAAATATTTAGTTTTGAATCAGTTCAAGAAAACATTAAAGTGCATTTCCCTATCAGCACATTGCCTTGTCTCTTGTAGTTCAGGCCCCCATTCTCTCCTGTTTGCCAATGGCCACTATGCTCCCTGGAGAATTACATTATGCACAATACAATGCAGACTCCCTTCTGACCAAGCTGCATAGCACATCATGGGAGTCACATGACTTCAGATGCATCATGCAAGATGTAGTCTGGCCAGGGTATCTGGCCTTCAAGGGGGATTAGGGGCGTCAGGCTCTTAAACTACAGCTCCCAAACAGCAATGCACCACAATGGGAAAATGCAGATTAATATTGAACTGTCTTGAAATGAGGCATTTCAGGTCAGTTCAGCAAACGGAAATGAAAGATTTTGATTTCAGAATGTCAAAATGTCACAATATTTCATTTTGATTTAAAATGGTGAAACAAACCATTTCAACATTTCCACCAATGGAAACTTTTTGAAATGTCTGTTCCACAAAAAAAGAAAAATTAAAAATGTCAGTGTTTTGCTTTGATTTGTGATGAAAACAAATGTTGAAATATCAGACAAAGGGTCTGAGGAGCAAAGAAAAGGCAAAGTGATGTGCTGAAGGTCACACATGAGAGCCGTGTCAGAGAGAAATAGACACCTGGGCTCCTGACACCTAGTTTAGTAACCCAGCCAATAGACCACACTGCCTTATGCACCCTCTGCTAGCAGTGAGGGGTGAGATGGGACCTTCTGTGATGACTTTACAGTTTTTTACATGGGAACAACCAGCGATGAGCTGTCAAAATCTTAAAAACTGGTTCCCTATAAAAAGTTCTGATTTAAGTGGGGGGAGAGGGGAAGGGGCCAGGGCTGGGGGAGACATACTCATGGGGCGAGGGGCCCCAGCAGGGCCTGGGGCAAATTGCCCCACTTGCGCCCCTGGCAACCCTTGAGCTTCCCCCCTTCCCTTGCCGGCAGCTCAAAGCAGTAGGACGACTCAGGAGCTCAGCTGAGCTGCCCAGCTCCTGGCCATGCTGTGGCTCTTCGGGGTGGGGGAAGCAGAGAAGGGCCCAGGGAAGACATCCTTGTGGGGCCAGGGGCCCCTGCAGGGCCCGGGCCAATTGCCCCACTTGCCTCCTCCCCTCCGGCCAGCCCTGGAGCTTGCAGCAGGACCCCCCCCATACAGACACACCTTGCCGGGCCACTCAAAAAGCGGCACCAGGACGTCTCCCAAGCTCAGCTCAGCTGCCCCGCTGGTGCCAGCGGCTGGCCATGCTGCAGCTGGGGGGAAGTAGGGGAAGGGCCGGGGGAGCCTCAGCCTCCCCAGCTGGGACTCCTGGGAGCAACAGGATGGTCTGGCCCGAGGACCGGAGTTCTTTGCCCACCCCCTGGCCCTTTAACAACCAGTTCTCCACGGACGTCTAATTGTAGCAACCGGTTCTTGGGAACCTGTGGGAACAGCTCCAGCTCACCACTGGGAAGAACCTTTCTCATTGTATTTCAGCACTTCTGGGTTTGGGTTTTTCTAACAAAATGTTCAATGAACATATGTGCACCTACAAAATAGCTTGGGTTTGTGTATTTTCAGTTTTGGGGCCTGGTTTCTGTCTGTTCTCATTTATCCTTCTTGCTCTTCCTTCAGTAGTAGTTTTTTATAGCTTTGTTGATTCTCTTTAACCCAGTATCTTATCAGCACGTGTATACTTGTAAAGAAGAAAGTTCATTTCCCTTTCTAGCTTTTAAAGCTAGCTCTTGGAGTATTGACATTAGCAGTCAGAACAGTTTTAGATATCTTAGGCAGCATCAATGTAAGTCAACATGAATACAGATTAAGCTTATCTCTTCATGACATTCTAATTTGACTCAGGGAACCAATTGAACTGATTCTGCATCTGCTAAATTTGATTAATCACTTCAGTTCTGTTGTTAGCTAACAAGTGAACTGACAGAAATCAAATACATAGATTTGCCTGCCTATTTCCAGTGCCCATATATTGCTTGTTCTGAAATCACCTATTGAGATGAAAATGCATGCAAAATCTTAGCTTTGCTGGACAGAATCACTTTGATTTTTCTTCTAGCAGAAAGCACTAAACATTCAACATACTCTGCTAAGCTGACAACATCATCATTACATCTCTTTCAAGGGAATGCTAGTAACAGTGATAAGTATTTGTGTTTTAAAACTATATTTCACTGTATGAGCACAGTGGCTTCTCTCTCTTTATGTGGAAGGATGGCAAATGAAGTTTTGTGGCAAAAACAGATAAGAAGAAGGGATTTATAGACCTTGATAATATATTTATCTGTTAATGACTATATTGTTATCCTGTTTGCTGTGAATTATATACAGTTTTAGGCTCAATTCTACAAATACTTCTCCACATGCTTAACTTTTCACCTCTGAATAGTGTCATTGAACTCAGTGGGTCTGCTCACAAATGAAAAACTAAGCATATGCAGAACTGTTTCCAGAAATAGGGCCTTTGGTCTAACAGCAAGGAAGGGGGAACCCAAAGACACTGACACCCAAATCAAAAGACTGTGGCAAAAACCGTTGGCTGAAAAGTTGTCTATTCATAGAAATGTTGCAAAATTGCTCAGATTGTTCCAAGTTCATTTTAACCACATTGATTTGTCTTTAGGTTCAATCATTTTTCTCTCCTTATCAGACTCTCTTTCTCTTAAAATAAGGGATGATTGCAAAGTAGAAGAAGCACTTGCTCTGCCTGGAGTGTTGGGGTGGAGGGAGACCAAAAGACTCCAGGCAAGACTGAGGCCAAAAATATAACAGGGTTCAAAAAAGAATTAGATAATTTCATGGAGAATAGGTCCGTCAATGGCTATTAGCCAAGATAGTCAGGGATGCAACCCCATGCTCTGAGCGTTCCTAGACTCTGTCTGCCACAAGCTGGGAGTGGATGACAAGGGATGGATCACTTGATGGTTGTCTGTTCTATTCATTCCCTCTGAAGCACCTGGCATTGGCCACTGTCAGAAGACAGGATACTGGGCTAGATGGATCATTGGTCTGACCAACTATTGATCTTATGTTCACTAATGGGTGAAAGATGATAAGAGAGAAGAGAGATTCATAAATCCCAAGGCCAGAAGGAACCATTGCGATCATCTAGTCTGATTTTCTCTATAACAGAGGCCTTAAAACTTCCCCAAATAATTTCTAGAGTTTATCTTTTAGAAAAAACATCCAATCTTATTTTAAAAATTGCCAGTGATGGAGAATCCACCATGAACCTGGTAAATAGTTCCAATAGTTAATTTCACTGTCAAAAATGGTTACTTTATTTTCAGACTGAATTTGTTTCGTTCCAACTTCCAGGCATTGGGGTTTGTTATACTTTCCTGCTAGATTGAAGAGCTCATTATAAAATATTTATTCCCCATGCAGATACTTATAGACTGTAATCAAGTCATTCCTTAACCTTTTCTCTCATCCTTGAGTCTATCACTATAATGTATGTTTTCTAATTATTTAATAATTCTCATTGCCCTTCTCTAAAACTTCGCCAATTTTTCAACACCTGTCTTGAATTGTGGAATACCAAAACTGCAGTTTTCTGGCATGGTAGCAGCAGTGCCAAATTAAGAGGTAGAATAACATCTCTACTCCTATTAGAGATGTCCTCTGTTCATGCTTCTAAGGATCATATTAGCACTTTTGATCACAGTTTTGCACAGGGAGCTCATGTTCAGCTGATTATCCACCACGTCCTCCAAATTTTTTTCAGTCCTCCATACAATAAGTATGACCACATTCTATGTTCCTAGATATACACATTTATATTTAGCCATATTAAAAAGACATATTGTTTGTTTGCACCCATTTTACCATGCAATCCAGATTGCTCTGTATCAATCAATCATTATTTACCATGCCTCTAACTTTTGTCTCATCTGCACACTTTATCAGTAATATTTTTATGTTTTCTTCTAGATCATTGACAAAAATGTTAATTAGCATAGGGCCAAGAACCAATCCTTGCAGGACTTCACCACAAGCACACTCCATTTACAATTCTCCATGTACAATTACATTTTGAGATCTATGAGTTAGCAAGCTTTAATCCATTTAATGTGTGCCATGTTGATTTTATATTGCTGTAGTTCTTTAATCAAAATGTCATCTGGTACCAAGTTAAACACCTTAAAGAAATCCAAGTATATACTTGATCATAAACCAGTTCATTTATAAGCCGACCCCCCCCCAAGATGGATAAGTAAAAATGGAAAATATTTATGACCCATTCATAAGTTGACCTTATAACTCAGGGGTCAGCAGACTTTGGCTCCCAGGCCATCAGGATAAGCTGCTGGTGAGCCAAGATGGTTTGTTTACCTTGAGCGTCCAGTAAAAAAAGTGTCCTGGAGCACCAGCTGCTTACCGTGACAGGCTGGGACAGCAAATGGTGGGGAAATGTTTTTGGGGGGGAGAAGCTGGGAGTCAGGGGAGTAACCCCTGTGACCACTGTGATAAACTCAGGACAGACAGCTGCAAGGGAGGGGTAGAAATCAGTCTCAGAGGGTTAAAAGGCCCTCCTCCCTATCAACTGGAGGATAACTACAGGTCAATCAGGTTCAGCTGAGAAGGGGTTACCAAGGTATCAATTAGAATCAGCTGAGAGGCAGCTATCTGAGGTTAATTAGGATCAGCTGATCCCAACTAAGGGCTGCCTGAGACCTTTTTAAACCCTCCCCGGGGCGGGGGGGAAGGAAGGGGGAAAGAGAAGAGGGAGAAGGAGCCCTGCTGCCAGGAGATTAGGAGCAGCAAGACAGCGAGCCTCACCAGGAGGAGAGGCAGTATCCTCTCCCACAAGGGAGAAAAATACTCTAAAAAGGACTGGTGGAGAAAAGGAACAGACTTCCTCTGTGTCCCAAGGGGGACCACATTACCCAAGCCTGTCTCACCAGGGCTAAAAGCAGCGGAGGCTGGGAAGACCAAGAAGTGCCTTGCCACACCACCCCCTACATGACCCCACCCCTAGCACAAGACCCCCACACTCCCCATCCCATCCCTTCCCACCTTATCTGGGGAAGGCCAGGGGAGGACGTCTCTGATCTGGCTGGAGCTGCTCCGGCATACTGGACAGCGCGGCTGCAGCCTGGTCCGGCGGGCCAGACTGGGCGGCGTGGCAGGTCCGCAGCGTGCTCTGGCAGGCTGGGTGGTATGGCCACAGCCTGCTCTGGCAGGCCGGGCTGAGCAGCACGGCTGCAGCCTGCCAGCCCCGGAGTTGCAGCTGCTTTGGAGTTACTTCGCGGATATATTTTCCATGTTGATTGGCATTAATTGTATTATCTCCCCTTTAATTCTTTTATTAATTGAATCACATATCAGCTGCTCCATGATCTTGCCTGGGATCAATGTCAGACTGACAGGCCAATAACTACTGCAGTCATCATCTTTACTCTTTTTAAGTATTGGCACAACGCTTCCCTTCTTCCAGTCTTCTGCTCCAAAACTTGTTGAAAATCAACACTGAGCTCCTCCGTCTGCTCTTTTCAAATTCTTGCATTCTAGTTACCTGGATCTGCTGATTTTTAAATGACTAACATTAGCTTCTGGTTAACACCCTCCTGAGGTATATAGACAGAAAAGAGTGTTTTTGCATGACATGACATCATCATCAATTTCCCCCCAAATATAAAATAGAAATATTTATAGATAATAGGAGAAAAATGAGCAGGGATAGGAAAAGAAAGGGGAAGATCCTCCTTTTTCTTATCCTATCACTTTTGTTTCATTGTCCCCCTTGCTTCCGTTGCTGTTCTCTTTCCATCTGAAGCCATTGCACTGAAACTTAATGAGGATGCAGAATGGGACTGTGACAGGGTTGGGACTCACCTTGTTAAGGTGAGCTGTACCAAGAAGGATGCAGTACATACTGAAAATGTCCCAAACAATCTGCCACTCTTACCATTTTGTATGGAATTGTAACAAGCTCAGATCCTGTGAGTGTCATTGATGAACCCCCTGTCACTCTTTCTGAGCTTCATACTCAGGCCTTGATTCATGAATATAAATATCACTGATATTTAGGGCACGATTTAAAGCCAAATGAAATCTTTCCATTGACTTCAATGGGCTTTATATCAGATCGATAACTGGAAGCTTGGCATCATGGAAAAGGAGAGTTTTAAGGAGGATAATGAATTAATATTGTGAATGTTTATGGGAAGACTGTGAGAAAGCATGTTTGAAAACTTAACAAGTGGTAAATAGAGGCTTGCATCATGGGATGATTGTAGGTGGAAGTCGACATAAGATAATAAGAGATGGAAGGTAGATGGAGGTAGGTCATGAAGGGCCTTGAAAGTGAAAATAATTAGCTTATGTTTGATGCAACAGAGCAGAGGGAGCCAGTGGAGGGATGCAAAAAGAGGACGGACCTGATCAAAGCAATGGGCTAGGAAAATTATCTTTGCAGAGGCATTGTGAATGGGACTGAATGGGGAAAGATTTCATATGTTAAGGTCCAAAAAAAGGATGTTGAATTAATTGAAACATGAGATGATGAGAGCATGGTTGAGAATGTTAGCTGTGCATATAGATAAGAAAGACTGTATATTAGTGATGTTAGCGATGCTAGGTGCTAATCAGGGATGGGGAACTCAGCAACAGAGAGATCAGAGAAGGAACAGTGCTTGGTGGAGACCAAATCAAGTTAACGGCCCTGTTGGAGTCAGAGAGTTGAATCAGGGCTGCAGATCAGATGAAGAAGTGAGGGCGAAGGTCTGGTGTACAGCTAAGGGGTTGGATGGGTCATCAGTACCAATCTCAAGTCACAAGGATGAGTGTGGGAGATTGCGAGGAGAGGAAGAGAGAGTCAGATGTTGAAATCAGGTGGGAAGACTGATGGCAATGAGGGGTTCTTCATAAGAGAGGAATGCAGACCTGCCTGTTTGCCTCTTGTCCTCTGTCCCCATCCCATTGTTAGGTATGTTAGAATTTTCATTCACAAATTCCGTTTTAATCAGTGTGATTTCATTATAAATATTTCATTATTCAGGTGTTGGAATCTTTCCACTGCATGAACAGATATTAGTGCACTGAATTGCACATGCAGATGACTGTGTGTGTTTATAGACAAAGTGTTCATGACAGTAAGTGTCCAGGGACTGCAAATCAGGCCTTTTACATCTGAGATGTGGATAAATGTTACGTGCTGGTTGTACAGACAGTAGATATGGAATATTTGTGAGACAGCAACAGTTTCGATTTTATAGTGACTCTAAGTGTTTCCTAGAGGAAGGAAGAATCTCTCTGGCAGTGAATTCACTCCCACACAAAGGGTCACATAAGGCTCAATTCACCATTTAAATACCACTTAAGTCTTGTATTAGCAGTCTAACTTTACATCAGGACTGAGTTTGGTCTTATCAGTGGCTGTATCTGAACTCATAATAATACCTGAAACATGATGAAAAATAATGATTAATGGTGGAATTAGATCTAATAATAGCTGTGTGGGCATGCTGTCAGAGGGTAAGTGAGATTTTCTCTGGCTTTCCTGCATTGTTAATATCTTTCAAAAACAGCAAGATTTACTAGCAAACGGGAAATTGGCAGGCTATCCTTCTGACAATTATATTTGACATTTACACTTCTACTTTCACTATAGAATTCAACAACCAGCGGAAGCTGATTCTTTCCCTCTCAGTAGAAAGCTATATTATATTTCTTCCTGCTGTGGACTCTTGGCTCAGGTCCCCAGGTCTGTAAGGACTATATTTCACTGTGCCACCTTCACATGGCAGAACCATACTGAAGAAACCTTTGACCTCTCTTGGCCGGATGGCTGTCAGCTGGGTTGATGGTACTGAACAGGTTGGTGACACTTGAATTGGTCCTTGGTTAGCTGTGCTGTGTAATATTGATTGGTACATTTGTAGTTGGGAGTATATTTTTCTTCCTACATGGATTGCCTGAAAAAGAAGTGAGTGAGTGAGAGGGGTGTGTGTGTGTGTGTGTGTGTGTGAGTGAGAGAGGTGTGTGGTGTGTGTGTGTGTGTGTGTGTGTGTGTGTGTGTGTGTGTGTGTGTATATGTAAGTGGGAGGGAAGCAAGAGTTGGCTTTCTTGGTATACTTTTGCAGGAACTGCTCAGTGGTTGCTATATTTATTGATTTTTATTTAAGCAGGCTGACTAGTTATTTTTCAGTGTAGGATGGAATGTTATCTCCATTTGTAGTTTGGGTAATTTGATCCTTCACAGACACCCGAGGAGCTAAGTATTGTATATATTGTCACATTGTCACAATTTTGAGGTTAAGCAAGTACCCTCGCACAGTTTCCTAGTCTTCTCTTGGAATGAGAAGATAGGGTGGGGCTAGACAGAAAGTGGGAACATAACTAGTGTGGATGAGTCTTAATACTGAGTGCTTATATACACCGCCCTGCAATTGGTACTACGGGAAAATATGTTTGAATAGCAATGCTCAGCAAAGTATTGAGCTGTAACTCCTCCATGTGGACTTTGTGTGTGAAAACACAAAGGTTCTTAGTTCGCATTACATAGTCATCTTCTAACAGGACTACATTAATGTGAACTAGGAAACTTATTTCATACCCACAGTATCCACATGCTGGAATTACATCACAGCACTTTGGTTCACACAGTAATTCATACCCCCGTAGTCCCAACTGTGGGACAGAGTATATAGTGTACATAGCCTGAGTTCACATGGTGCCCTTAGAAAAAGACCAGGATGAGGAGTTGTGGTTTGCAGCAGTGGGTAAGGGGAGAATATGCTATAGATAGCCAATATTCATGGAGTGGGAGACAACAGGAATTTGGGGATGCCGAGTAATGTTTTTCTTCAGGTTGAATTAAACCTTTAATGGTGTTTCAGTCACTGGCCTTTAAACCAGTTATTTTTGTGGTATTGTGATGGGATGTCTACCCCACACAAGGACTGACCAAGTGGAAAGGGCCAAGTGACAGAGTGCATCTCAGGGAGAGTCTTGGCTGAGAAGGCCTAATTGCTTATGAAGCCCGATGCAGGAGGAGCTGGGACAGGCATAAAAAGAGGACATTGGTGGCAAGAGAGGGGCAGGGTAACAAGCATTGTGGAGAGGGGGGAAGCAGTAGATGTGATATATCTTGAATTTAGTAAGGCTTTCGATACAGTCTCACAAGACCGTCTCATAAGCAAACCCAAGGAAATATAGCCTAAATTAACCTATTAAAAGGGGTGCACAACTGGTTGGAAAATTGTACTCAGAGAGCTGATATCAGTGGTTGACAGTCAAGCTGAAAGGTCAAACTGAGTAGAGTTCCACAGGGATCCATCCTGGGTCCAGTTCTTATCAATATCTTCAATATGATCTGGATAATGGCACAAAGAATACACTTATAAAGATTGTAGACAATATCAAACTGGGAGGGGGAGGGAAAGTGCTGTGGCAGACCGGATTAGAATTTAAAATGATTTTGACAAACAGAAGAAATGGTCTGAAATAAATAGGCTGAAATTCAATAAGGACAAACGCAAACTACTACACTTAGGAAGGAATAATCAATTTCACAGATACAAAATAGGAAATCTCTGCCTAGAAAAGAGTACTTCAGGAAAAGATTTTTGCAGTTTGTAATGTATTGCAAACTAAATGAGAGTCAGTAATGCAAAAAAAAAAGCAAAATATCATTCTGGGATGTATTAGCAGGAGTGTTGTAAGCAAGACACAAGAAATAATTCTTCTGTTCTACTTAGCACTGTTAAGGCCTCAGCTGGAGTATTGTGGCCAGTTCTGGGCACCTCAGATTGGGAAAGATGTGGACAAATTGGAGAACGTACAGAGGAGAGTCACAAAAAAGATAAAAGTTCTAGAAAATATGACGTATGAGAAAAGATTGAAAAAACTGGGATTGTTTAGACTGAGGGGAGACAGGATAACAAGTCTTCAAATATATAAAAGGTTGTTATAAAGAGAAAGGTGATAAATTATTCTCCTTAACAACTGAGGAAGTAATGGGCTTAAATTGCTGCAAGGGAGATTTAGGCTACACATTAGGAAATATTGCCTAACTGTCAGGGTAGCTAAGCACTGGAATAAATTACCGAGGGAGGTTGTGGAATCTCCGTCATTGGAGGTTTTTAAGAACTGGTTAGACAAACACCTGTCAGAGATGCTGCAGATGATACTTAGTCCTGCCTCAGTGCAAGGGACTCGATGATCTATTGAGGTCCCTTCCAGTCCTACTTTTTCATGATTCTATGATTTATCCAGGTGCATCAGGGTGCTTTATGTCATGCGTATTTTGTACTGAACAGTGAGTTGCTGGTTAACAATGGACCCACTATACTATTTTTTCTTAGAAAAAAGTAAATCAGGTCACTGCACAAATGACCAAATGGGTTGAGTTTGGTTCTTCTCTATGGTGAAATGGGGGCACTCTACTAATTTATCTTTTATGGAAACTTCGTTTCCTCACCATATTGCATTTTGCCTGGGAGCTTTATCATTCAGTAAAACTCAGTTCAAATGTCTGTCTATATTTGCATAAAACAAATATTTGTCTTCACAAATTGTACATAGATCCTACACCCCAGGTTATGTGAAAAAATAGTAAAAATAAGAGACCTGCTTTTTAATTAGCAAGGAACAATGTTGCGTTATCGCTTATTATGATTACTTTATAATATTCTTTATTTAAATATTTTAATAACTCTGTTCAGTTAGGTATTGTAACTTTGTTTTGATCCAAATAGTAAACATTGGTTTTAATGATATTTATTTTCTTTGCAGTTAATTGTGCCATTTGATTTTGAAGCTCATTAATATCAGCCTGCATGTAAAGAAAATCTTCTTTTAAATATAGTTTATTAAATAGCAATACTATTAGCATACAAATTGATACTTTGAATGGGATAAACAGGTACAAAGATCATTAACATATAATATAAAAAACTGGATCTAAGATGGAAGTCAGTAGAACCTTTTTACTAAAACCAAAGCTGTCCTGAGGCACAATTCTTTCACTTAGCTTAAATTTAAGTCTAATTCATACCTTTGAAAGTGTTATTTGACTGTCTTTAGTGAAGTTACTTGAGAATTTGACCCACTTTTCTATTTCTTTCTCTGTTTCTGTAATACTTATCCAGCTCACTGTAATCCAGTCTCTCTCGCATTTGAATTCTGAATATACTCAGCTGAATTTTGAAAACAAGGCTATTCATTTGGGTTTCTAAATATGGATTTATGAGCCTAACTGCAGGCTTCTATTTTTAAAAATCTGGTCTTCTGGCCTAATTTGTAAATGTAGTTACCCTGATTGTATATGCAATTCAGGTAATTAAATTCACAAATGGCTAACAATTCTTATTTGTGTATAGGGCTGGATTAAACCAATTTAGGCCTATTGGCACACCACAACATGGATCCCTGAATAGTTTTGTCCCAGCAACGTCACCCCAACCCCCCTTGGAGTGATGATAATAAAGGGGGCACTTTCTGTCCACGAAGAGTGACTACAAGGATACCCCTCCCCCATACTTATCCCAGCAGCTAGGGTTAATCTGCTTGGATGGATGTGCTTACTCTGTTGCACCCTCCTCTCACACAGGGTCCTCTATTCGGGTGATTTTGGTAAGACCGAGCAGAGCAGTTGGTCTCGGCATTAACAATCTATTGAAATGCATGAGATTGTGCACACCAGTCTCAGCTGTTGTTCCAGCTTGTCTGCAGACTCAGGCAGATGTTGCTGGGTTGATTATGATTGATTCACAGTTTAAAGCTTTTCATCACGTCCCTGAGGACTAGAAAATTACTTCTCCCCCATCCTCAAAATGAAAGCGGAGATTCCATTCTAATCATATAATTCCAGGAATGTAGTCCTGAGTCATACACCTACAGTGCGTATTCCTTATTTCAGACCTCTTTGTGCATGCAATTGTCAGACTTGTACATTCACTTGTGCTAACTGTGCACACAAGTTGGACACAAAATTTCAGATCTAATGTTTAAAAAATTCTTTCCCGCATTGTCCTAATTGCAGTAGGTTTAAATAACACCATTTTTTATAATTAAAAGGCAGTGATTCTGCAGCCCTTAATAAGGAAAAAAGACCCATTGGCTACAGCAAAAACTGTAGGACTTGGACCATTGGGTCTGATTTACTACAACATTAGTCAAACTTGACACCCGGGTATCTAATGATTTCATTGGCATTAGGCTGGTGGTGTACTGAAATAAAGCAATGGTGAAGCAGGGATGTAAGTGTGTAAATAGGTAAAATGAATGACATAACGGCACAACTTGCCTTTGAATAATTTAGCAGGGTACACATTACCTCTGCCACAGTTAAAAATCTAATGTGTTGACATCTGCTATCTCTTCCAGCTTTTATTTTCTGTCAGCCTTGTTAAATACATATTATTTTTTTGTGCTCTCAAGATCAAGAGTAATAGCTGTCAACAATCTTTTGTTCACAGGAGATATCACTTTGGGAGATGATTTGTTTGGCATAGTTAATTAAAAGTTGTACATATCATCTCTGCTTGATTTCTTAAGCTTTTACTTATGTGCGGCAGTGTTAATGAACACTTTTGGTGCTGCTCAGACTTGTGTCTCCTGCACAAAAGTTGCAAAAAATGTCTTTATTCCTGGAGACCATTAAGAAAATTTTGACACAGGTGAAAATTTAGTGTCCTTTTTATTTTCTCTTGTAAGTGTAAAGTCACAGGCATCCAGAACTAAGAATTGTAGTTATTGAGATAGGACTTTATATTATGTTTATCTCATAGATGAAGCAATAATTCTAGAAATAATGGATTAATTCCAGTCCGTAGTGGGTGTGTGTCTATTTTATGTGTTTATATAGCACAGGAGCCTGAGAAGGAGCAAGAATTTACCAATGTACATTGCCAAAGAGCCACAGTAATATGTCGGCAGCCCCAATCAGCTCGCCTCCCGCCACCCACAGCACCTTCTGTCCTCTGGCAGTACTGCCGATCAGCACCTCCCCCTCCCTCCCTGTGCCTCTTGCCCACCACGATCAGCTGTTTCTCTATGTACAGGAGGCTCTGGGATGGAGTAGGGAGGAGTGAGGGTGCAGCAGGCTCAGGGGAGGGGGTTGGAAGGGGCGGGGACCTTGGGGGAAGGAGTGGAGTGGGGGAAGGACCTGGGGTTGAGCAACGGAAAGTTGGCACCTGTAGCTCCAGCCCCAAAGTCAGCACCTATGCAAGGAGTCACATATTAACTTCTGAAAAGTTGCATGTGGCTCCAGAGCCACAGGCTGGCCACTCCTGATATAGCAGGATTTTCATTCATCACTTCATTTCTGACGGAATGGTCAACTATTTGTGTCATTCACTTACACTACGGTAGCACAGCTCAGACCCGGATTAAAATAGTAATCACATGACTACCTTCAAGCCAGTGAGCCATTCCACTGACTTTACTGGGACTAGTTCATCCTCAAAGTTAGGCACGTGCTCAAATAGCTTGTTGACATAGGGCCTCAAAGAGAAAACCAATTATATCTTCTGAAAAGCTTACTGCACTCTTGTCTCTTGACATCTCTTAATGGAAATGCTTTCAACAGATTCACCTTAACTTTTATTCATTTTGTCCTTTGACACGTGGTAGTTTATTTGCTGGCAAATACTGACTTTCTTGGAGGAGAAAATGTATCCCTTGGTTACTTGTGTTAGATTGAACTTTAAATATTAACGCACATTATTATCTTGTCTGAGTACTTGGAATTACCTTGACTTTTGCTATAAAGAAGAATTATTACCAAGCTTCATACTGTCCACACCTTGTGAAAAGTTATTGTTTTATAGTAAGCATTTCACAAAGCAAAATGGGGTCACTTTTCACACCTTTTTTCTTGCTAATCCTTTCCTGAGGGAGCTTGATCCAAAGTCAATTGAAGTAAGTGGAAAGATTCCCATTATCTTCAATGAGCTTTGGATCAGGCCCACAATTTCACTATATAAATGACATACTGAAAAATACAAGAAACAGGCCAACCAGCCTAATCCTCTGAGTGAAATCCAGGATTTTTTTATGGATGTATTTAAATTGTGTCTTGATTTTCTGCCATGCTCTGTATTCCCATGCTTCTCCAGAAAGAAACTCACAATCTTTGCTTTAACTTGCCTTTCCTTTTAACTAATTATGTATTCAAATACATATTACTGTTTGAAATAATTGCGCCTGTGTCCCCTATTTACTGCCAGCTTCCTAATTTTTAGGTAATGTGACTTCAAATTCTAAAATCACTCTAAAATTTCCATTAGCTTTTCTCACAGTTTCTCTTTGCCAGCATACATTTTGTTCAGTAGAGAAATCATGTCCAGTTTCAAACTGGCTGATTATTTAAATATTTGTGTATCAACAGTCATTCTCTAGGTTAAGGATTATCTGACCAACATCTGAGTGGACAATAAGTAATCCAAATGGATAAACATGTCTGTAGCCATGATATCATGTATAATATGTATTAATCATTGTATTCAACTCCATGGAGGCCTAGATTTCCAGAAGAGAATATAGAAACATATCAGAGTTTGCACAGCTAAATTCAGGAAATGAACCATCAGCAGTAATCTCTCTCTGAGCTGGATTAACTTCATAATTTTGAGGAATTTTCCATTAGAGTGAATTTCAGACTCCAGTCACTTTGGCAGAATGTGGTGTTGAATGTCTTAATAATGAAATCTTTATACCTTTTGCAGTACATGTGAGAAGTCCCCATGTAATGTTCTGAAACACACTTTAATTAGAATAGGTTGGCGGGAAGCTGAGGACTGTTTTGTAGCAATCTGTGTGCATGGAACAAGTCTACTGTAAATGAATTGCAGTGCTTAATTTGTAATCAAAGAGGTGTCTGGGCTCAAGCAATTAGGTGCTGGGACTCAAGCACTTTTTTTACATTCATAACGGATGCAGCAAGCCCAGAGGTGCCGGGGCTCTGAACTGCCAAGCCCAAAGGTGGCAGGGCTATGAACTTCCAAACCCAGAGGTGCCGGGCTATGAACTGCCAAGCCAAGAGGTGCTGGGGCTCTGAACTGCCAAGACCAGAGGTGCCAGGGTTATTAACTGCCAGGCCCAGAGATGCCGGGGCTCTGAACTGTTAAGCGCAGAGGTGCCGCGGCTCTGAACTGCCAGGCCCTGAGGCGCTGCGGCTCTGAACTGCCAGGCCCTGAGGTGCTGGGGTTCAGCCCTGGAACAAATAAAGCACTGATGAATAGACCTGAGTATAAGTGTCAATAAATTCTAGAGTTCCCTATTAGATTGCTTTACACTGCTTTGGCCCTACAAAAGGAATGTAAAATGACCTTATATAGGGGAATGCCTTGGCATGGGGTATGCTCTGCTTATGTAGAAGTGGTGTAGCCAGGTCTACAGCACATGCTCCTCCTACCACCTCCTCACAACACAACATACTTTGTTGCTGCTGGCTCACACAATGGCATCTGGGGGGTATTACAAACTGGCGTGATTTAGAAGAGCTGTAAATTACACTAGGAGCTGAATTAAACTCTGCTGACCTACAAGCTTGGTAACAGAAAGCTACCTTTGACTTCCCAATCCCTGATATACAAAGTGCTGTACAGCTCTGGTGCATGCAAAGATCTTATGTATAGCCATGTGATTGATCTTTCTGTCAGTAGGTATTTGTTTATATGTTTATTTAATTAGATCAGGGGTAGGCAACCTATGGCACGTGTGCCGAAGGCGGCACACGAGCTGATTTTCAGTGGCACTCACACTGCCCAGGTCCTGGCCACTGCTCTGGGGTGGGGCGGGGGGCTCTGCATTTTAATTTAATTTTAAATGAAGCTTCTTAAACATTTTGAAACCTTATTTACTTTACATACAACAATAGTTTAGTTATATATTATAGACTTAGAGAAAGAGACCTAAAAAACGTTAAAATGTATTACTGGCACGCAAAACCTTAAATTAGAGTGAATAAATGAAGACTTGGCACACTACTTCTGAAAGGTTGCTGACCCCTGAATTAGATCATATGCTCTTTGGACTGTCTTTTTGTTTTATGTTTCCACAGCACCTAGCACAGTGGTCCATGACTGGAGCTCATAGGAGCCACCGCAATACAAATAATAAATACATAAGATCTGATTACTCTAAACTCTCTAACTCCTGCTCAGTCTGAATTATAACTCAGTCATACAGAGTGTGTGGTGATCCACAGGTGAAATATTCTTTGATTTTCACTATACAGAATGAATAGTCTTTGCTTATTAGTCACATCAATCTATTTTATCGCCAGTATTTTCTAATCACTGTGTATCTGCAGCTGTGGCATAGACCCATTTCAAATGCCGAAGCTTGCAGCAGAGAGAATGAAACAAATTGTCTAGGGAGGTTGTGGAATCTCCATCATTGGAGATTTTTAAGAGCAGGTTAGACAAACACCTGTCAGGAACAGTCTAGATGATACTCAGTCCTGCCGTGATTGCAGGGGACTGGACTAGATGACTTCTCAAGGTCCATTCCAGTCCTATGATTCTATTATAATGTCTCTCTCCAAAACCAATTAAGAGAGGTGCCCTTATTTTCTTGTACTGATAGCTAGCTTAATGACGTCAATTAAAAGGTGCAAGCTTTTTCTTCTGCGTGCAGCCATTCTTAGCTGAAAAATATCAGCTAGTTGATATGTTGTTAGATCTGAAAGTCTGCCTCTTCGTTTCATATGTTGCTAAGTTCCGGTCTGAAAAGTTGATTTATAACAAAATGGCTGTTCAATCCAAACTTACTTTCTTATAGTGCTACTAACTGTATGCATGTGAATGCAGCTCAGCAGCCTCATAGTCAAGGTAACAAGGATCTTCACTTAAGGCCAAATCCTCTCCTCTCTCTAGTTCAAATCCAGAGGATAAAGCTTCCCTTTTAGCAGAGAATTCAGAACAGCAGTATAGCCACTTGTGGCAGCTATTATAATTTGTTGTATCAGATGCTGCTGTGCCCCTGTACAGGACAGCTCAATGGATGGCCTTGTCTGGCCATCCTCCCTCATCTCTTGCTGTGTTAAAGCTGTTGGCAGTATAAAAGGTAAAACCTGAGGGATGTCATTTGACCCAGTTTGTAAGTGGAGACACTCAAGTTGTGCTGTAAAAAGAGCTCATATTGCTTTTAACAAGTGTCACATTTGTCAAATACTTTGGCTGAGAGGGGCAATCAAAACTACTGTATAAAATTACATTGCAAATAGGAAATAAGAAGGCAGATGCACAGAACATTGGTTGGTTTCTCAAAGGGAATATTTTCTGTCCCTGAATTTGCTATGTATTAGTGATTGCGTTGATATACAAAGACTTGAGAGTGCAGTAATCTTTTCATCAATACTTACTGTGGACTAGTGTGGCCTGAGGCCAGGGCAGCTCCAGGCACCAGCACAGCAAGCGTGTGCCTGGGGCAGCAAGCCATGGGGGGGCAGCCTGCCAGTCGCTGTGAGGGCGGCAGTCAGGCAGCCTGCGGCGGCATTTCTGTGGGAGGTCCACCGGTCCCGAGGTTTTGGCGGCAATTCGGTTATGGGTACATTCAAGGCACAGGACCATCAGATTACCCGCAGAACCACCGCCGAATCTGTGTGACTGGCGGACCTCCTGCAGAAACGCTGCCAAAGGCTACCTGACTGCCATGCTTGGGGTGGCAAAGAACATAGAGCCTCCCCTGCCTAAGGCATAGCCCTGCGCAATGGACAGTGCACAAACTGCAGCACCCCCAGAGTAAGCTGGAAAGAACACAGTCACAATGCCTTCCACAATTCCCTCTTGCTCTTGTTGGGGGCAGGAAAAAGGGGGAGGGAAGTGACTTACTGGTCAGTACTGCAAGCGAGGCGGGCAGAAGAATAGATGCCCACTGTCTCACAGAGGGCAGCGCTGGTGTTAAAGCCCCTGAACTGATACAAGATCTGAATGCAGCCATGTCTTTCTTCCCAATATGGCTATGCTAGGGCTAGTGACAACCTAGCAAAAAATAAATTGGCTCATTCCTCTATCAGGCTTCCAAAACGATTAAGTCCCATTTTAGCTACAAAGTTCCTCAGCGTGACATGGGGAGATTAGGCTGATTTGGGATTATTCTTCTTTGTTCACCAGCTTGAGTAGAGTGTAATTTATGGATGCATTTTCTAAAGCACTTAAGTGATACAGAGTGGGACTTGGACTCCTAATTCAGTTAGGGACCTTGGAAAATCCCTCCCTTTCCTGATTTCAGTGGAGTTGTGATCGATTAACACCAGCAGAGAATTTTGGACCTACATTTTACCTCTCCCCACGCCCAAAAATCACAGTGTGAGAATAAACAGCATGAACTATACCTGCTGAAAATGTAGATCTGAAGGTAAGTTTAGTCAGTTCTAGGACATATGAAAGCATCCTGCTGATTCAGCAATAGTGGCAGACAGAAAAGCCCTCCCCCTCCATACCCTCACAGGGCTAAGTTTTGTACTCACACCTGATCACCCAGCACAGGTGTGAGAGCTCCCTTTCATTGGACAGTTAGTAGAACACAGTCTTAATAATGTGTCTAACTCCACGCAAATCAGAATTTGTTCATGCAGTTCACAGATAGTGTGGTGATGCTACAAGATGAATTATTATTTGTACTTTATCAAAACTTGGACCAGATTCCGTATTCAGTGACACAGAATGGCTCTCAGCTACATAACGTAAATGAGAATTGTATCCAGGTAAGAGAGTAGAACACAAAGATATAAATATATGTAGGAATACAGGATACAATAATATTTTGTATATGTTTAATGTAGTTGCTATTTCCGCCAGCTTCCTGTTGTGCTCTAGTTGTTGTTCATTTGCTTTAATAATTTAAATGTTGAATCATCTACATGTATGTTGTAAATATTGAACACTCTGGCTGTGAGGCTTGCATTATTATTTTTTTTAATGTGAAATGTTTTTTATATTAGATCTATATCTCCCCCGCTGCCAGAAAATTCCCTCACTTTTTATTTCTCCATTTAACTCATATTTGAAATTAATTTTTCCACTTCTGGATGGTTGAACATTGTGTGTATGTCTATAACAGAGATTGGCAACCTTTGGCATGCAGCCCATTAGGGAAATTCACTGGTAGGCCAGCACAGTTTGTTTACCAGCAGCATCTGCGGGTTCGGCCGATCGCAGCTCCCACTGGCTGCAGTTTACTGTTCCAGGCCAATGGTGGGTGTGGGAAGCAGCGTGGGCTGAGGGATGTGCTGGGCTGCCAGCGGCTTTCCCTGACAGGCCACGTGCCAAAGGTTGCCTATCCCTAGTCTATAAAATGACGCAGCGAAAGTCTAGTAAAAAGAACAGGAGTACTTGTGGCACCTTAGAGACTAACAAATTTATTTCAGCATAAGCTTTCGTGGGCTACAGCTCACTTCTTCAGATGCATAGAATGGAACACACAGACAGGAGATCTGTATACATACAGAGAACACGAAAAGGCGGAAGTATGCATGCCAAATGGAAGAGTCCAATCAACTGAGATGAGCTATCGTCAGCAGGAGAAAAAAAGTCTAGTGTTATCTGTCCATATTCATTGTCTGGGAGGTAACACAGCGTTGAGTCCTTACTCAAGCCCCCTCAAAGTTTAACTAGCAAGAACTTAAGCCAAACTGTGCACTTGATTTATACTCTGAAATACCACGTTGACTCAAAAAGGTAAAAATTAGTGAAGCATTTGAAACATAAAATCCAAGAATTTGAGTTTACATCGATTGAGACAGTTCTGATATATACTGTCACTGCTTTCATCTGGCATCTATTTCTCCAACTTTCTTTCCACATACCTCACCATTACCTTTGAGGGCCTCATAATATTAGTCAGTATAAACTAGTCAGTACTCACAAATCAGTATATAACTTGGCAAGGTAAAACATAGTCACTAATAAGGTGATTTCTTAGATCAATATGACAAAACTGTGTATTTTATGTTTTCATTGTCTGTGAGAGGGTGTTTCAGGCTCTCATCTAGACTGGTAACAACTTTTCATAAAATTGACAAAATTACAGATCCTGTCAGTTCTCATATTTCACATCGTAAGCGGCTTACCATCTGGGGTCAGGGAAAAAATCCCCTCTAGTATAATATAGCATAATTGGCTGCATTATTGGGGTTTTATTTCTTCCTCTGAAACATCCAACATTGAACACAGAAGGACACAGAAAATTGGATTAGATGGATTGATGGTCAATTCTGTTATGTCACTTTTATGTTCCTTATACATTGACAGTTGATAGATGGAGGTGAAAAATAATGGGAATACGTTAAGTTTGTTGTAGGAAAGCATAATCATAATAATATTATCTAAATAATAGCAAGGAAATGCTACTTTTGTTACAGTTCCTGTACAGGAAGTTGGCACAATATCCTGTTAAGTTTATCTATCTATTTGTATATTTTTCAGGATCTTAATGCTAGATGATGGCAGTCTCACGATATATAATATTACCAAAACAGATGCAGGAGTGTACACTTGTATAGCAATGAATCAATTTGGAGTTGCCAGGAATTCAGGAAACCTGATTGTGAAAGGTATTTTATTGTCTTCATTTGTGCTTTATCAATATTGGAAATGTACATACATATTTGATGAAACATACTGGGATGTCAAAGATCATAATAATACTGTTATGATGCAGGGTTTCAACTAAATCTTTACATTCAAACAGAGCTACCAGATGGCTGCAGCAGCTGTTAAAATGCCTGGCCTATCCACAGGTAGTGACTATGCTTCAGTTTTATTCTTAGAGGATACTGATAACAAAGCCCTAGTCTTTCACCAGGGCCCTCTGAGTTATCAATATCATTTTAAAAATCAGTTCTTCTAAGAAAAAAAGATTGATAAAATAACAGCAATATGGCAATCACTGATATCAAATATAGACCAGTCGTTATTTAGTATTTGTATTGCAGTAGCACTTAGGAGCCCTTGTCCTAGACCAAGACCCCATTGTGCTACGTGTTGTACAAACACAGAACAAAAAGACAGTCCCTGCCCCAAAGACCTTGCAAGCTATGGACCAGAAACTTGAACTATAGTGGCTGTGGGCCTCTGAACACCTTTCTGTTCTCCACTGTGTATGCTGGGTTGGATCAATGCCGCTCATTTATAGCTTACATTGGATCTCAGGCTAAAAAAGATTATTTCTGCCACTGTAAATGAAGGAAAAGAGATTTAGTGAATTAATCTCATAACTGGATTGTTTCATTGATTTTGTTATGTTTCCTTGTTTTGGTCTATTAAAAAAAAAGGCTGGTTTAGAAGCTGAATAAAAATTTCACCCTAATAAAACACAGAACCACTAAGAAGCTGCTTCCCTCTGTCACAATTGTGGTTAACCACCTTGGTACATGACACTAAAACAACACAACTGAAAGAGGAGTGGTCTCAGGCCCTTCAGACAGTTTCCTATTTTTAATATTAAAATGCTCCCCTCCACATACACACTCCCAAAGAACACAAGTTGCAGTTGTGATATCTGTTGGTTACTTTCCTGAATTTTAAAACTTTAACCTCCCAGATTCATTTGTGTCATTTCACTGCTGCTCCAACAACTAAAAATATTTGGTTCTTGGGGGAGTAATCAGAGCTGCCAACTAATGTTCACATCACCAAGCAAGTAATTTTAGTGAAGGGAAAAAAAACACCTTCTCATATACATTTTTTTTTTTTGCAAACTGCATATGAGTTGGACTTCTAATCCTCTTCTTTGAAAGAAATGGACTTGATATCACTTTGTGAGACATCACTGTGGACTTGTCCTAGTCAGGTTGCATTCTGACAAATCCAGTCTGAAGTGTTCTAAGAGAATGTGACTGAAGTAACCTGATGGAATATGTCAAATGCATCCACCAGGCTAATATATTAATAGAAGTTTCTCAGAATCTGAATTGTCATTGAAAGTATTATGGAGTCAACATATTAATTGCTGCTACCTATGAGCCATACCTAATTTTTTTCTGAAAGGGCTGTTTACAGGTAATTGCCTACCTACAGGCCCATTGAAGGAAATGTTGAGGCTTCGTACATCATGGTATCTGGGACCTGACGTTTTCCCATTTCACTTTATTTACACAGATGATACAGATATTTCGGTATTTCCCTGAGCTCAGGGCCCCCATACAATTGCTCCCTCCCCCCATCAGCCCTGTCTACCTATCCTAAAGATCACCTACAAAAGGATTTGTGAGAAAGAAAGAAGCAGTTTTTTTTTTAAAACTAAGTATCCAGATCTCTTTATATACTACATAGAATGCTTAGCCACAAAGGGTGGGAACCCTAACAGAATAAAAAACAAACAAGTTTCTAGAACAAGAGAGGGTTACATTTACGTGCAGCATGCGAGGTTAGCAAAAGTCCAATGCACTTCTTACCTTATTTAAACAGGGTGCTACCTTTGTATTGGAAGGGGGAATTTCACCCTACCTGAGTAGCTAAAAGTATTTTTAAGGGTGGATTGATGATTTTGTAGCTATAATATCTCTCTGTGATTGTCAGCTTAAATGTCTCTGACTTCCTACTGCTGTTCTGGGAAGCATGTTAAAGTGTATTATGCTTATATAACCTTTTTCTCTCTGTTGTGAATGTGATACACTGACTACAGCCTTGTCTACACTGGGACTTCACCTGCAAACCCTGAGTGCATCTGTGATTGACAAAGGTGTATTTTACCTTTGCCTTTAATATCATAGCCTTTTTTTTTTTTGAAACGCAGGCAAATTGCACTGTAAATCATTTCTATAATAAGCATTTTCACTAATGCAACTGCACTGAATGCTGACATTGTAACGTAGACAATCCTAACTGTATCTTGTCCTCCATTTCATGGCTGGGCCTCCTAACTGTTAAGAATGTACTATTGGTAGCAGTTTATAAAGATACTTCCTTATCTCAGGAATAGGATGCTTGTGACTAGTACTGAAGATTCTGGGTTCAGTCCCTGCTGATCGGTGGATGAGTGAATCATTACATCAATGTAGCTGCCAACACAGGGAAAATGGGGGGAAATTTCATACCTTCTCTTGCTGCTAACCAAGAATCATTGCAATTCTTAATATATATGTAACTGATTTCTTGCAAAAACATCCTGATGACATTAAATGGTAACAATGAAAAGGTGGAGAAAAGTAAGTTAAAAACATGTCACTTTGAATTTAATTATCAGAGTTATGAGCAGAATACTCTTGATGTTAGATAACACTAGAAATTATAGTAGTTATAAGAATGACAGATTACTCAGCATAATTTGTAACTCAGCTTTTTTTTTCTGATTTTGCTAATTTTAGGTAAATTCACAATCATTTTCTCTAGCCTGCAGGCTTGACTTTCCTCCTTACCATACTGCAGCTGGCTAACATAGTTTTCATGTTCAAATTTTGGAAGTGCAGTTTGTACCAATGCAATGTGTAATTTGAGAAAATGTTACAGCACAGCTAGCAGTGAGTAAAATGAGTCGTGTAGTTTTTGAGGAGCTCTTACTTCATGGAGGTTAGATACCGTTGCACATACAGCCATATATAGATCCTAATGGAGCAGCATGCAAAAGATCACATTAAAAACAACAACAAAATTATTTCATTTGGCATTTACAAAGTGTATTAAAAAACAGAGTAATAACATGGTATAAAAATGGTCTTGTTTGCAGGGAACATTTGTTTTTGTTTCCCCTCTGGAGAAGTTTTGACTGTTCAATTATAGGGCTCATTGCTTCATCATTATTTTCAACTGAAATGTCAGAACTTGGAAAAGCATATCTAATGTGCAAATTAAGTTTATTGCTGCTCATTGAGTTGTTTATTCTTTGTGATAGAAGTCTTTATTATACCTCAAGCACACAGCATCTTATCTATTGTTTGTCTCTGGAAAAAAAGCCATTCTGTATAATACATCTCTGCAGTTACTACAAGATGGATAGATAATGGGAAACCAAAGTTTTTGAGAGGCATTTGAAAGGATCGGAGGTGGAGGTTGTAAACAAAACTTCATAAAGGAAATAGCAAAGATCATACTAAGTGAGCAAGTAGGCATGAGGCATGTCATGTGACATGGTCCAGCAAGAATGATGACCCCAAAGGAACAATCACCTCATAGCATGATGCTTCTATAAGGATGTACTTTTCCTTTTTTTGCTAAGGCAGCAAGAATACACACATACAACACACGATAAGGAAGTTTCAAAATATATTTGTGAAAAAATAAAAAGATACCTGAAGTTTTGAGAAAGCAGGTCTCTTTTGCAGGTAATGGTGAACTGTGTAGTTACGGACTTTGTCAGTGTATAAATGGAAGCCTTTTGGTAGTCCAAAAGAGCAGAAGCCCTAGTACTACATTTTTCAAACTGCTTGTCTATCCCTATGGATCGGTCCTATGGGATCCAATAGAAAATGTCAAGTTGGCTATTGGATTAAGAATGTAATCTATACAATTCTATAACAGGGATATTACTGTCAAATGTTAGAATAGTGGTTTGTTCTCAATCTCTTTGTGTCTGTGACTCAAATAAATTCCCAGAAAAAATAGCCTTCCAGCTGACCTTACCCAATAATTCTTTGTGGTCACAATGGCATGGTTCCGGGGAGATACAGGCAGACATAATGGAAGTTGGATGTACTGTAGACGTGGATGCTAACTGCTAGAATGGGTATGCTTGAGGAGTTCCCCTCTTCCCTCTCCTCTCTCTGTGCCTGCCTGTGTAATCCTAAGATTTGGAGCAGTGAACTGAGCACTGTGATTGAATGGGAAGAGGAGAGGGGGTGTCATAAGTAGATAGGTAAGGTAAGGGTTAAGTTTCTTTTACCTGGAAAGGGTAACCAACACCTGACCAGAGGACCAATCAGAGAACTGGATTGTTTAAAGTCAGGGGCGGGATTTTGTATACTCAGGGGTCTTTTTTGTTTTCTCGGCTGTGAGTAAACAAGGTTTCCTCCTAACTCCTTCTTATCTCAAATATTATACCAAAAGTCTGTGAGTACAAAGGAACCCAAAGCAATTCGGCTGTGAGGAGCTTTGGGTTGTATTTACAGATGTGGATTGCTGGGTCTTTGTTGGTTCCTCGGCTGTGAGGGACAAGCTACCTTGCTGATTCCAATCTTCTTCTCATTCTACTAAGGGGCAGTGAGTACAAACGGGGAACAAAGTAAAATCGGCTATGATATGCTTTGCTTTGTACTTACTGTGTGTGATTGCTGGTCTATTTAAATTGGCTATTTTTTAAATCAGACTGGGGTATTCAGATTTTCTTAAGTAGGAGCCTGTATAAATTTTATGCAAGTTATTAGTCTGTATTGTCTTTTTTCTATATAAAGCTTTCTTTTTTTCAAAACTTGTGGAAGTTTCTTTTCTAGTAAGGCAGAGAAAGTGAAACCTCTGTATCAGGTACCTGTCTCCCTCACGGGAAGGAAGAGAGAGATACGGGGAACAGGCAAAGCAAGCTGTTGGTATTTTGCATTCAGTTGTTCCTGAGGGTAGAGAACGCTTATATTTGGGAAGCAGAGAAACAGTTCTTGATACTCGCGGCTAGACCCAGAGGCAAGCCTGAGAAGGAGGGGGGAAGGGGTTTTCTCCCCTGCTTTTAGCATCCAAGGGATTTGGAATCTGGGTGTCCCACCAAGGGAGGGTTGGGGACACCAGAGAGAAGAAAGGGGGGATCAGGCCTTATCAATTCCTGATCTGATGGCAGCCTATCAGATCTAAGCTGGAGATTAAGCTTAGAGGATTTCATGCGAGTACCTTATATTTGAACTCTAATGTTCAAATTGAGGATTAATACTTGACAGGCGGAAACAACACTCTGGATTTGGAGGCAGTAGGAGGTAACCAGAAGAAAGAAGGGAGGGATAAATTGCTCTTTCTTTGTGTTCTGTCTCCTAGCAGGTTTTTACAGATTTTGTTTTTCTTTCGTGTGTGAATGTGACTCATCAGATCCCACCCACTCACAGATATTGCTGGGTAGAAAACAGTTTTCTCATCCTGCCTTTTTTTTTCAAGATTTCAAGACATTTCCCACCCCACATTGTGATAATTCAAAATCACAAAAAAAATTCCAAACTGAAAATTTGTAAATAAAAAAAACCCCTGCTTAGGTCAATTGAAACATTTTGTTTCGATTCTGACCATTTTTACTTTTTTAAAATTATAATTAGGTAATGTTTCAAAATGAAAAAGGTCCTTTTTAAGGAGAAAACTGAAATATTTTATTTAGAAAATGTCAGTGTTTCATTTTGGCAACTTCAAAACTTTCCTTTCAAAATGTTTTTTAGTTGTGAAATTTGTCAAAGCCAACCCTTTCTCGTTAAAATGTGTAGATCTGATGAATTGGGAGTTTCTGACAAAAAAATATGTTGAAAAATCCCCAACTCACTCTAGTCACCTAACTGAGGATGGTGTTCCATGAAACACTGTCCTAGGCAATGATTTAAAATTGAAGAGAAAGGATATCATTTTCTATTACATTCCATAGGTTTCTGAATTATATGTATGAAGCCCTATTTAACTTACACACAACTCTGTTGGTTTCTAACTTTTGATATAACTTTCCTATAAGGATAAATTGTTTTTACTAGTAGTATTAGTATTCATAGCATGCTATAACTTTACACATAGCTTTACAGAATAGGCACAAAGTACCTGCCCCATTGATTTACCATCCAATACAGATGAGTACGATTTGCAGGAGAACAGCTCAGGCACCAGGTGGTGTTCAGACATCCTAGAAGAGATTGACACAGAAAGATTTCTGTGACGGATATGTGTTGCAAAGAAGAATTTGAAGGACAAGGAGGGCACATGAGAAATACAATGCACATTCACAGCTTTATTAAAGATTAATCAAGCTAGGCATAAAAGGTGAAGTTAATCCTCTAGTGTAACTACACTGATGTTATTTGAGTTACAAGATTTTTAGAGCCAAACTCTCTTTGGGTGTTTTTCAGAGTCGTGCCAACAGAGAATTTGGCATCTGAATCCACATGAAATGTAATGCACCTGCCACTCTTGCTTCCAGACAGGGAAAATGTTCTCTATTCTGGTTAAAAAAAAAATCTTTAATAGTGTCATGTCATCCTTCACCCTTGAGCAAATCTTCAAAAAAACAAGTGATGTGAAACTTTTCTGATTATTAAAAGAAAGTGTTCTAAACAGCAATTAATTCATGCTGTGGAAACCAAGAAAAAGTTGGCTCTGCTTCAGCAATTGAGGTTCTTCAAAGACTCTTTTTCCTTTCCTTGCAATGTGTACCTGTTAAAGGGGGAGTCCAGCAAAGAAAAGATTTTAGCACCATCTAATCTGTTTTAACAATACAAAGATTCTTCTTTGAATTCCTTGGGAAGTGCCAGTTAAAGACTGAGGTGTTAACACTGTAACTGGAGACTTAGTTTTAGTTCAAAAGAAGGATCACAGAAAATGCAACATTCCTCCTCATTGCCACTTGACCACAGCCTTGACAGTCGCAGAAGTTGTAACTCAACTCTGGGAGGAAGTCACTTGAAGTTCAGGACTGTACAGAATGCTCCCACCTACATTGGACTCAGTGACTGCAATTGCTTTGGCAATCTGCTCAAAAGTATGTTCTGAATAGCAAATTAATATCTTCCACCTTTAATAAATGAGTGAACCCTTTGAAGTCAAGGCCCCATATTGAATAAAATACTGTACTCTCAAATACTTTGCCAATACACAGGATTGATCTTGGCATGGGATAGACTAGCTGAACTAATGCAGTTCCTGAAACTCCCATCTACCCCCCACCCCGCTGCCGCCACCACCACCACCACCACCACACATGCATTTTTTTCAGAACATATTACTATAATTGAATGGATTCTGTGCACATTTTATTCACATGTATCTTTGAATTCTCATGGTTTTATAAAAGTTCCTGCAGAGAGACTTTATTCAGGAGAATCACTCACAGAAAGGTTATGTGCCAACAATAGTAAAACCATCTTTCCCCTTCAGCAAGCTACCTTTTCCTTTAATGAGAGCTGCTTCTCTCGTTATCAGTATATGGGGATAAAAAAAATTAAATGATGTTTCAGTCTTTTGAGTCATCTCCTTTGGAACCTAAATTTCGCAATGCACATGACACTGTGGGAAACTGCCAATGAAAATTAAATTTATTAAAATAATAAATTAAAAGGACAAGACATTTCTATTTAAGAGGTAAGAAAACAGTGATCACATTTTATTTTGCTGCAGTATTCTGCAAGGACAGTTTTTCAAAGTCTGCATTATCATGTCTCTTCCCCTTCTCCACGTAGTTTTAGCAGCCTCAACAATGTATGCTGGTTTGTTTGAATTTAAGTCAAATCTAGTGAGTATGGCATTTATGAATCAGCATACTATAGGAGATGAATAATTTGGTATGTTGCACATTTTCTAGTCTTCTGTAAGATATACATAGCACCCGTTGTATTCACAGTATTTTTGGCAATAAGCTATAAATGATGAATAATGCATTGGAATCATCAAAATGTTAAAGATCAATTTCTTTAATAGGGACAGTAGCAAAACATTAGATCCATTTTAAACCATTTCAGAAATGTTGCAAAAATCATTCAATTTTTTTTTATTACAAACATATACTGGGATTTTTATATACTTGTTTATAATAAAGAATGATTTTTCTCAACAGAGAGGACTGTAATTACTGTTCCACCTTCTAAAATGGATGTTACAGTTGGAGAGAGTATAGTGCTACCATGTCAGGTGTCTCATGACCCCTCTGCTGAGGTTGTGTTCACATGGTCATTCAATGGAGATGTGATAGATTTTAAAAGAGGAGTGAATCATTTTGAAAGAATTGGAGGAGTAAGTTCTTCAAACTCTTTAGTGCTTCATCAAACTGTTCTTAACAGTCCTTAAACCACATAAACATCTTTCACAATTCCCATTTTCAATATGTATGTCAAATCACTGCTCCTTTATAAAAATTACATCCATTTAGTTTGCTTTCTTATATTTCATAAACATGCTCAAGCTATTTGTGAAGCCATAATAAAAGTATCAAACTGAAATAAACTGATGACAGCAATGAATGCTTTAATTTAAAAGCTGCATTTTTATTAATATTTAGCAAGTTATAAAAATGTCCAGTTGGAAAACATGTTGTGAGTGATTAGTTTTATCTTTTTCTTCCTTTTATCTCCAGGAATCTGGTGGGGATTTGATGATAAGAAATATTCAGCTAAATCATTCTGGGAAATATGTTTGCATGGTACAAACAACCATAGACAGTCTATCTGCAACAGCAGATGTAATTGTAAGAGGTAAGTCTATTAAGTGTAGAATTCTAACGTAAGCATTTCACATTCTTACATAAGTTAACATCGCAACTAGGTTGGTGAAATTTAAAAAGTTTGTGGGTCTCTGGTATAACAATACAATTATGGGATAGCATTCCCTACGCTCATTGCTCTCTTTGGACCAAACTATACTTGGTAGGTACTGGCAAAAATAAGGGTGATGAGTAACTGCCCATTCCAATGGGAGCAAGCCTCATTTAAGATAAGACGGCAAACATCCTCCCCAAGCATTCCAGTAAATGGGGAGGTTGTCTCCACAATTTGCATCAGCCTTCAAGAGTGGCACAGCCTGCTCTCCCTTGCCCCCTCCCCCCACACCCAGGCATGCCCAGGTTATTTTTCACATTGGTGCAAAAAGGGAACATCATGATCCTACCTTCCCTCCTCCCCCCTTTAGAGTTCTTAGGACGGAACATTCTGTGCATTGTACTGGCTGCCAAGACTCCAAATACAGGGATACAATTAAGGATCTAAGAAGATACTCTACAATAGATGTTGAAGCTCAATTATGCATCCATTTCAAACTTTAGGAAAAGTCAAATTCTACTCGATATAAGGCTCCATCCAGACCCTAATCTCCCATTAACTTCAGTGGGAATTTTGGATATTC
>NC_133785.1:27650091-27699926 GCF_003597395.2 Chelonoidis abingdonii | reverse complement strand
ATCCACTTGTTCTTCCAGGTCTTCTTGAGTCTGGGATGTAATGTGGAGTTGGTCTATCTCAAGCTGTGAGAGCAGCTTCCTCTTTACTATGTTGAAGCGTTGGGTAAACTAGCTGTTTCTCAGTAAGTGTGGATGTAGGTCTTTTGTCCATCCATAGTCCCCTCATATGTTTCATATATCCCCTCTCATTAGGTCTACTGTTGTAGTAGCATTCCATCAATTCCAGGTTCTCTTGTCTCGTCCACGAATGGTTTGTTCCAGTAGCCCACTTATCGTCAGATTGTCCTGGTTCCTCAGCATCTGGCACGGACCTTGTTAATCCGGGCGACGTCCGAGCCGGCATGACTCTTCTAGTTCGTGTCACTCTCATATTTTTGAGGTAGGCAGGTGAAGCGTTAGGGGGTCTTTTGCCCAAGGACCCCTACTGGAAAGTTGGGTACCAACCGGGATTTGAACCCCGGTCTCTCATATCAAAGGGCGGTCTCCCATATCAAAGGGCGGCGCTCTTAACCACTATGCTATCCAATGTGTACGTACACACACACACACACACGTACACACGTACACACGTACACACGTACACACACACACACACGTACACACGTACACACACACACACACGTACACACGTACACACTATACCAAGAGTGATCAATTAAGGTGAGCTATTAACTAAAGTAGTTACATCTCAAATGCAGAGTAAAAGAACTACTGCAGATGTGTAGGGAACTCAGCCTTTCACCTCTGCCTAGTAAGTTTAAATTGTACTTAGGTCAACAGGGATAGAAAGACTCTCCCATGTGGCAACTCCTGGCTGACTTATGTGAAATGAGTTTGTTTTTATCATCTCTATTACTGTCGCCCTAGGAACTCCAGTCATTGACCAAGACTCTGTTGTACTAGTTACTGTACAGGGAATAAAAAGACAGTCCATGCCCCGAAGAGCTTACAGTCTTAATATGAGACAAGAGACAATAGATGGCTACAGACCATAAATATGCACAGCACCTAATTGCCCTGAAGAGCTTCAAAACTACATTCATACCTGGGTTAACATTCCTCCTTTCTTCAGTTACCTATCTTGGGTTTGTTTTCTCTGCAGTTCTGCATAGAAAGGTGGATGAACAATAAAGACAAACAACCACCTGTAACCTTTCTCAGAACACAGAGACTCTGTTCTTAAAGAGAGAAAATCTTAACTTGAATTTCAACATTTTTATGGTACAAAATCTATCATTGATTGTGACTGTGCCTTTCAAAGTGAAGAACTATAGAAAGAAAAGGAGGAAAGAGAAGACAAGAGACTATAATGAAGGGGAAGAGTAGCAGGAAAGGACTTTTCATTTTATTTATTTCAGTTTTTGAGCCACTGTTCCAGTTCTCTGTTGTGATACTGAGCTGCAACAGCGGCACAAGTAGGTTGTAATGCCAGTGTAACCTGCTCCGGGGTATCCTCTTGCAGGATACATTGCCTTGTGACTGCCGAGTGGCCCATGCTTTGTCAGCACCTTCTTAGCAAGGCAAGAATACTGCTATGGTCCAGCTATTGCTTTATCCTGGAGTGACTCCTTTGGTCATGGCCAGCTGGGGAAAAGTGAGAGCAGCCTTGCAGAGGTCTGAAAATGGATTGGCCTCATTGGTAAAGGTTACATGGCCACATTCTTCTCTGGTGCAACACTACTGACTTCTGCGCAGCTACACTGGGATCCCATGAGGTCTTGTCTGTTTATTTTAGTGGGAGATGAAAAGGTATTTGGGTGCCTAACACTGTTGAAGCATTAATTAATCCACAAAAAGCTTGTAATTATCTGAGTGTCTCCCTCTGGACTTCTGAGCATGTGTTTGTGTCTGGCGCTCTCTCCACCTAGCATATGCTATCCATTTCCCAAATCTATTACAAACCGATAAAAAATTACTTTTCCAGAGTCATACCACAGAAATATATTCTTTCATAAGCAATGTGGTCTTTGCTTATCATGTTGTTCATTACTTTACATGAGTAAAAATTCCATAGCAACACCCTGATATAGTTAAAGGTAATGAAGTACCACACTGATTACAAGAGAACCTAATTAAAGACACATTTTAACATAACTTCAACTCTTGTTGAATTATGGATGTGAGGGAAGAAAGCAGCATTTAGAGTGATGTTACAAATGTAATTTGAGGAAACGTGTGGAAGAAAACCAACTGTGTCCTCACATTTTTGATAGACAAAACATCTTGTTTATCTGTTCATTACAGTAAAGAGTAAACTGTGAAACATCTTTACCTTTTGAGGATTTAAAACTAATTAAATCTCAAATCTCTTGACCTATCAAATCTTCTAAACCTATATTGCTCCCCATAAAGTGTACATGGTCACCAATAAAATATCTACAATTACCAACCAGTTCCCAAATTATGGTATCTGAGAGCTTGATTCAGTACCTATTAAAGTCAAAAAGAGTTTTTCCACTATCTTTAAATGGATGTTGGATATTGATTTGAGTTTGCAACTATACACTATTTTAAGGCATACTTTAAAATAGTGGTAACAGATTGGTAAATGATGATTTTTTTTTCAAATGACAACAAATGGAGTTCAATCAGTATCTGATCTCATTGCTATAGGAAGACAATGGATGCTATTCTGTTCTAGTCAGGTTCTTAAACCACAACCATCATTGTGGTATTTAAGCTCTTTCTAGAATTAGAAAATTAATTAGTTTCCTCTCCATTTTTTTCCCCATGGGGAAGGGGAAAAGATGTATGTATAGCATGTGCATAGAGTGTTAGGGACTGGTGGCTTTGGGGGAGGCTGGTGGGTTGTTGGTTTTTTTGTTGTGGGTGGTTGGTTGGTTGGATTTTTTGGAAGTGGAGGAAAAGAAGAAAGGGGAAAGTGAATAGAATGTGCCTTACATTTAGACAGAAACCCAGTGAGGTTGTGATATTTCACAGCTCCTACAGGAAATCATTTTATCTTTTCTCTTTCTCTGTGTCATGTCCATCTGGCCTAATTATATTTAAAAATGAAACTTTCACACAGCAAAAAGTGTCAGAAAAGACACAGTCTATCTCTGAATCAGATGTGGCAGGACCTTGCAGTCTTTCCAGCATGTTGATATCCCCTGTGACAGAAACTTTTATTACAATTGCTGTAATAAGTGCCATATTAGGTATCTCAAAAATGTTTGAAAATATTTAGTCAAATCATATATGAGCCCCTTTGTATGCACTTTCTAGGACTATTTTAGCAACCATGATTAATAGTAGCAATGTTCACAGACACAATGAATTTTAAGCACATTGGTGGAAGGAGAATGTTGAACTAAAAAATTCAAGGACAACACTCATCTAACCAGGGAAGAGGAACAATATCATATGACTTATCTGTTTAAGAAAAAATTAGCTGGGATTACAAATATATACAATGAAAAGCTTGGGAACAATCTACAAAATAGGAGTTATTTGCCAGATTTATACAAAGATTACGTTTATATAATTAATGTCTGTGGAAAATGCAGGCTGTTCGCAGACAATTTGTGAATAGAATAGGTGAAATGCATTGAATAAACTATTTGCTGAGAATTAATTATTTATTTATCTCTAACAAAAACTTTCAAACCAGGCCAAACACGATACTCAGCATTACCTTTGGGTTTGTCTGGAATATTCTGACTTCTCAAGTTTCTCTTGTTGAGTGGCCAAATGATCATCTTGTTCATTTCATCATAGAAAACACTTTTTTTTTCTCATATTAATACCAAAAGCAGTTTATTTCCTTCTGACCTCAGAGACCAATGGATCCAGTATATTTCTCCAGTTTTTTTCTTATGTAGGCCTGGCTTCACATGAGTAATTAAACATGGGGAAGGCCTCATTTTTGGAAAACAGAATTAGGGAGGTAACTAGATTAGCAGGCTAAAAACGGAATGTTTGTGTTAAGATAAGTAAATGGATCCTTAAGCTAAAAGACAGCTAAGATATGAGGGCAACTCTCAGAGAAACATTCGCTAAGAACAAGATGACAATGGGCAAGATAAGTCAGAAGCGTAAAGATGAGGTACGAGTAAACTTGAACATGAACAGTGTATGGGCAGAGCATTATACAGAGGGATTGGTTCCTGCAAAGTAACCAAGCCAGTTCCAAAACGTGATGTAATGCATTTTGAGTGCAATGTGATGTGTAAATCTATATAAAGGAAGGTGGTTTCTGTGTGACTTTGGATGTATAGTACCCTGTACCTACTCCCTCCATTTAACTCTAGTCAACTCAGTGTAGCTTTGCTGTATGACAAATAAAAGAACATGAGCGATGAAATTGAAGTCAAATCGAGTTCTTAGCCAAGTGGCTATCACTACATGGTGGTGCCATGACACTGATTGGATCCATGCATCTGGAGCAGGTAACTTATAGTTTATTATATGCATAGCTTAACAGTTAAGGGTCACAACTCAGCAGTTTAGCAATGGCATTAGCAGGGTGTAAATTTGAGGAGGCTTCCAGGGTGCTGGAGAAGTAGGTTAAATGTAATGGTGGATCCAATTGACTCCCTAGAGAGACAGAACTGGGTGGAGATGGAACGCCAATGAATAGCGCTGAATAAAAAATGCAAAAAAGAGATGCAAAAAACTTGTTATTGCAGGGATTAATCCTGGAAATAGAAGCCCTGTGTAAAGTAAGAGGTACATGTTATGTAGGAAATCTTGAGAGAGAAAAGAATGGGCTGAAAGAGCAAAAGGAAATACTGTATATGATATATGCCATGCAGTCTAACAAGGTATTTTTAAAACATAATAAAAAGTTGTTAAAAAATTAAACACATACTTTAAATGTCTATGTAGAAAGTGCTTGGCAAATTACACCAAAAGTTTGTGACACTAACATGTTAAAAAAATAGGAACCCAATGGCAGCCATACAAAAATCTAGGGGGATTTGTGTTGGGTTTTTTTGGTTGGTTTTGTTTTAACACCAAACAAACAAAGAAAGGCATCGGTTTGACAAAATTATTTCTCGTGGCTAAAACTTTACCAGCAAAATGTGCAACCTTGAAGACTGAATGCAAAAGCACAAAAAGCAAATCAAAGTTGTATAGAAGGAAACAAATAAATTAATTGAAAAAAATTCCTGAAAGTTCAGGGAAAAAACAATATTTATCCGAAGTAAAAAGCAGCCGTCCTTGAAGGACTATATTTAGGGAGTACAGCTTTGCAAGCAAAGTATACTTAGTTAAAAAATAAGTGCAAAAAACATAGAAAAAGCTTAAAACCACAGAAAAAAAATCAGCTAAAAAGTGTCACTTTAAAAAATAAGGTTTTTTTTAAATTAAAAGTAATAAAAAAGATTTTGCACAAATTAAACACTTGGGGGTTATGAAAATGTTAAAAAGAAAAGGGGGGGTTAAAAAGTGTTAAATTCTTGGTTTAATAATGAAACCCAGTTGTACCTACATATCTCAGTGCAGTCCTGCTTGGTAAAATTCTTAGTAAACAAATTAAGAAAAGGAAAGGAGAGGTGGTAACAATTACCACCATTATGCTTTTTGCCCCCAAAAAACCTTACAGTCATTCTAAAGAAAATTGGCCCTTCCCAATAAATGTGTATTGCATGCTGCTGTAGGTACAAAAACTAATTTAAATTGTTTAGCTATAAACAATATAGTTAAAATAAGTAAAGGAAATACAGAAAATTTTATGATTTGACTGCTTCCAAATGTACTAGTAAAAATGTAATACAAGCCCCGCCAGTAACAAATTGTTGTGCTAGGTTTGAGAAAAAAACAAACAGCAGCTAAAACTGTCAGAAAAAGTTAAGTGTAATAGTAAGCTTACGAAAGTGTCAAATAACTAAAATAGAAAACTAAAGCAAAATAAAAAAGTAAAAATAAAATGTTGCTAAAATCTAGCAATCATCAAAGCCAACGCCAAAAAGTTATCTTGCTTATAAAAAAAGAAACCTAGTCAAAGCTTAAGTATAAAAATCAAATTTGCAATTTAAAAATGTAAGCAACTTAAATGTCATCTGCTTATAATTTGCAATTTACAAAAGGAAAACTTCAGGGCTGTAAAATCATTTTTAAAAAAAGTTCAAAGGTTCTGCTAGCAAGGCTAAGCACAGCAAGTTTAAAATATTTATTCAGCCTCTCATAATAAACTGCTTACAACATAGCAAGGGACCACATTTAAAAAAAAAAACTATTTAAAAATGTATGTGTAAAATAAATTATTTTGTTTTTAAAAAAAAAATCTACTAAAAACCCTCCAAATCTTTCATTCAAAGTTGTAAAGCTAACACAAGCCTCTTTGAGCAGCAGCCAACATTTTCTGGCAGACTTAGTTATGTTAATTAACCATTCGGGTATCTCAATACTTTTACAAAGTTTAACATTTTTTGAAATTGTTATAAATGTTAAATATAAATTAGTAAATAAAAACCCAAAAGGTGGCCAAAACCCAAATAAACAAAAACCCCTCTAAATTCCTTTTTCAGTAATAAAGCAAGAGCTAAAAAGCTGTAATATTAATATAGCTAATATTATTGCAAGTAAAAAGTGAATTATCAAAAGTGTGTAGTCCTATGAATAGGGACATACCAAATTCATGGCCATGAAAAACACGTCATGTACTATGAAATCTGGTCTTTTGTGTGTTTTTATCCTATACTATACAAATTTCACAGGGAGGGGAGACGAGCACTGACCCAAAAGGGAGTTGCAGGAGGGGTCACAAGGTTATTGGGGGCGGGCACAGTATTGCCACCCTTTCTTCTGCGCTGCCTTCAGATCTGGGCAACTGGAGAGCAATGGCTCTTAGCCAGGCACCAGCTCTGAAGGTGGCGCCCTGCGAACAGCAGAACATAAGGGTGATAATACAATACCATGCCATTTTTACTTCTGCGGTGCCGCAATTCTGTCTTAAGAGCTGGGCTTCTAGCCAGCAGCCTCCACTCTGGCCATCCAGCTATGAAAGCAGTACCGCTGCCAACAGCAGCACAGAAGTAAGGGTAGCCGTACTGCAACCCTACCCCTGCCCCCGCCACACACACACACAACTAATTTATGGCTCAGGGTCCCTAAAATTACAACACTGTGAAATTTCAGATTTTAATAGCTGTAATCAAGAAATTGACAATTGTAAAATCTTATGACCGTGAAATTGACCAAAATGAACTGTGAATTTGGTAGGACCCTATGTATGAACCATGTATACAGTGAAAGGAGGGAAAGAAATGTAAACAAGACATGCTACTTAATAAAAATCTTATAATTGCTCCAAGGGGGGGGCGGTGAAGGACCACAATAAGTTAGGGTATTTGTGTTTTTTTTTCTTTGTTTGTTTTCAGATGACTGTGTGCTTTTGAAAGCAGAAACAACCCAGCTCTAAAGAAAATTAGTAAATATAAGAAGCAAAGTCCAACCACCAAAATCCTATTTGGAAATTCTGTTTCACTGTGGTATAAAATAAATGATAATAAGCAGGTCCGGCTCCAAGCACCAGCTAAAGAAGCAGGTGCTTGGGGCGGCCAATACCAAGGGGTGGCCCTCCGGCCGCTATAGGGGCAGCACGCCTGGGTCTTTGGTGGCAATTCAGCAGCGGGTCCCTTAGTCCCCCTCAGAGGGAAGGACCTGCCGCTGAATTGCTGCTGAAGAGTGGAGCGGCGCGATTGCGCTGCCGCAGTGGGTTTTTTTTGTTTGTTTGTTTTGGGGGGGTGTTTTTTTGCTGCTTGGGGTGGCAGAAAACCTGGAGCTGGCCCTGGTAATAAGGGAGTAAAACAAACTTTATGGTGGAGTTTTATAAGTAAATAAAGAGATTAAAATGTCCTAAACTGGAAATAAGTCCAAATGATTTAGGGTTCAGACCTATTAAGGAAATACTGTGCAGAGATGTTCAATTTATTTATGTGTCAGTGTTATTAAATTTTACCAATCTGCAATTATCTGAGGTCTATAGCCATGACTTTGGTCTGAATTATTTCTAATTTAGTTATCCTAAAGAGAGGAAGGATGGTCTAGTGGTTAATGAACAAGCCTAGGAATTTGGGTTCAAATCCCTATTTTGCCATGAACTTCCTATATGATCTTTGGGCAAATCACTAAGGCTGTCTCTACACTGCCAATTTCAGCGCTAAAACTTGAGTTGCTCAGGAATGTAAAGGTGCCACTCCTCATTTGGGGTGGTTATTTTTTATCACCAGGGTAGAGCTCTACCCCGGTGATAAAGTGTGACTACACTGCTCATGTCACAGCACTGCTGCAGCCGTGCTGTAACATGGGCAGTGTAGACATACCCTTAGTCTATCTGTATCTTAGTTCCCCATCTGTCAATGAGCTGATAGTACTTCACAGGGGCTTAAATAGTGTGAGGTGCTCCAGTACTGTGGTCATAGGGCCATTTAAGACAGACCAGTAGGTTAGACAAGTGGGTCTCAAACTTTCCCAATTACCGTACCCCTTTCCAGAGTCTGATTTGTCTTGTGTACCCCCCCACGTTTCACTGCACTTAAAAACTTATAAAATCAGACATAAAGATATGAAAGTGTCACAGCAATTGAAAAATTGCTTCCTTTCTCATTTTTACCATATGATTATCAAATAAATCAATAGGAATATAAATATTGTACTTACATTTCAATGTATAGTAGACAATTATTTGTTTATACTGATCTGTATGTGAAATTTTAGTGTGTACTGACTTTGCTACTGCTTTTTATGTAGCCAGTTTAAAACCAGGCAAATATCTAGATGAGTTCATGTACACCGGGGAAGATCTCTGAGTACTCCTAGGGGTACATGTACTCCTGGTTGAGAACCACTGGTTGAGATCCTAACTTTTTTTTTTCTTTCATCTCAGATGGGTGAGCACAGTTTAAAACTAGGGGAAATATTTACTAAATAAAAATTAGTACATAACTCCCCAGACACCATATATTTGCTAGTGGAGATTCTTGATTTCTATGCCATGAGTTCATAACAGGTGTAACTAGCAAATAGCTTTGAACTTGCAACAAAAAAACCCAACCCTGCGCTATACCATTGTTGGTGGGGTGATGGTAGGAAAAAAGTAGAACTGAAAAAGTAAAATCCTCTTTCCATGAGAGATTTCCTCCAAATGAATCTTGTCTTTGTAATTAGCTATACTCAAACTATTCAAAGGAGGCCTTGGAACCAAAAAGTCTCTCTAGAAGCCTCTGAGAAACACTCTCAGAAATCTATCAAGCCGTAATGTACTCAAGTCACCAACTGTTTGTGTGGTTTGCATTGCGATTACTTATCAGGTAACACTACGTTGCTTGTTATAAAGAAATCTAACCAGTAAAATAGGCATCATTAAAACAAAATGCATCTGGTTCTATCAAACACATTTGTTAAGAGGACCTATTGGCCTCTGATCTGTTAAAAGGATTTGAAGCCATCTATTTAAGCAACTAGATATGCAGATATAGAGGAAAATGTGCAGACCTAAAATTAAATTGTATAGATCATGAACATCTCTGAGTTGATTAAATTGAATGAGAGTGCATTTCCTCTTTCATATGGAAAGAAGCTTAACATTAAAAAACTAATCTTTTTTAAGATAAAGTTCATTAACACAATGATTATTCATTTGGCTTTTATAATGATATTACTGCTTAATCACCAGAACATTGCTTCTTGTGCTCGATAGGAATCAGCAGGAAACATTTGAAGAGATCGTGCTGGTGTTAATATGATGGCAGACGGAATGGAAATCTCACTGCTCTTCATTTCCAAAGCAGCAACACGTTCTTACTCAGGATTCTAAAAATCTACCCGTCAAACAGTATGAGCTTTAAACCCTCATTAAATGCAGAGTAAAGCCTCAGGTTTCCTGTTCTTCACAGTTAATGTGTAAGGTTACTCTAGGGTGCGTTTTCATTACTTATTATTATGTTTTGGTTTAAGCAGCACCCTAGCTTAGGACTGTAATTAGAAATGGGACCTTATTTGAGTACAGTCATACAGGACAGGATATGGTCCCTTGTGTTTATAGTCTAATTAGATGAGATAGACAAACGGTAATAGACAGATAAATAAAATGCTTGAGGTGCTTGTCTTGTTAGTCACTACTTTTGGGGTTGATTTCCCTGCATTGTCCCAACTAAATCCCTACGCCAAGCTACCACAGCTAATATGCACCATTGCTTATGGAATGACCCTTTCCTCCACTTCACAGATGGCTTTTTATTTTATCTTTATCTTTGTTTAGTTGTGTTCCATTTTAATGCTTGGCTGTTAGCTGCTTTCATGGTAGTTTCAACTCCTAACTTAATGAAGACCAGTGAAAATGAGGTAGGATCAGAGGCTAAAATAAGGAAAGAACAAGTTAAAAATTACTTAGACAAATTAGATGTCTTCAAGTCATCGGGGCCTCATGAAATACATCCTAGAATACTCAAGGAGCTGACTGAGGAGATATCTGAGCCATTAGTGATTTATCTTCGAAAAGTCATGGAAGATGGGAGACATTCCAGAGGACTGGAAAAGGGCAAATATAGTGCCCATTTACAGAAAGGGGAATAAGGACAATTTGGGGAATTACAGACCACTCAGTTTAACTTCTGTACCTGGAAAGATAATGAACAAATAATTAAACAATCAATTTGCAACCACCTAGAAGGTAATAACGTGATAAGTAAGAGTCAGCATGGATTTGTCAAGAACAAATCATGCCAAATCAACCTAATACCTTTCTTTGACAGGATAACAAACATTGTGGCTAGAGGGGGAGTGGTAGATGTAGTATATCTTGACTTTAGTAAGGCTTTTGCTACTGTGTCATGTGACCTTCTCATAAACCACCTAGAGAAACACAACTTAGATGGAGCTACTATAAGGTGGGTGCATAAGTGGTTGGAAAATTATTCCCAGAGAGTAGTTATCAGTGTTTCACAGACAAGCTGGAAGGGCATATCAGATCCGCAGGGATCGGTTCTGGATCTGGTTCTGTTCAATATTTCCATCAATGATTTAGATAATAGCATAGAGAACACACACACAAAGTTTGTGGACAATAACAAGATGGGAGGGGTAGCAAGTACTTTGGGAGGACAGGATTAAAATTCAAAATGATCTGGACAAACTGGAGAAATGGTCTAAAGTAAATAGGGTGAAATTCAATAAGGATAAATGCAAAGTACTCCATTTAGGAAGGAACAATTAGTTGCATACATACAAAATGGGAAATAATTGCCTAGGATGGAGTACTGCAGAAATGTTTCTGGGAGTCATAGTGGATCACAAGTTAAGTATGAGTCAACAGCATAACCCTGTTGCAAAAAAAGAAAACATTGTTCTGGGATGTATAGCAGGAGCGTTGTAAGCAAGAAATGAGAAGTGATTCTTCTGCTCTACTTCGTGCTCATTAGGCCTCAACTGGAGTATTTTGTCCAGTTCTGGCCATGTTTCAGGAAAGATGTGGACAAATTGGAGGAAATCCAGAGAAGAGGAACAACAATGATGAAAGGTCTAGAAAATGTGACCTATGAGGGAAAATTGAAAATATTGGGTTTGTTTAGTCTGGAGAAGAGAAGAATGAGAGGGGACATAACAGTTTTCAAGTATGTAAAAGATTGTTACAAGACAGAAGGAGAAAAATTGTTCTCCTTAACCTCTGAGGATAGGACAAGAAGCAATGGGCTTAATTTGCAGCAAGGGCCATTTAAGTTGGACATTAACTAACTGTCAGGCTAAATAAGTACTGGAATAAATTGCCTATGGAATCTCTCTCATTGGAGATTTTTAAGAGCAGGTTAGAGATGGTCTATATCAGGGGTCGGCAGCCTTTAGCACGTGGCCCATCAGGGTAATCTGCTGGCGGGCCGGAGACATTTTTTTTAAGTTTCCCATCTGCAGGCATGATCCTCCGGAGCTCCTAGTGGCTGTGGTTCACCATTCCCGGCCAATGGGAGTTGGGCAGCAAGCTGGTCCAGGAGCCTGGAAATCCTGAGGTGTCCAGTCTAGGGCAGTCTGCACGATGGGGTTACAGACCCTGGAATCCCTAACAGCTGGTGTCTGAAATTGGCATTGCATGACATGACAATGAACATTTTATGGAATAGTGGGTTGTTACAAAAAAAATGTTTTTGGTCCAACTCAAAATCAACCCAAATTTGAATTGTGAAATTTTCCCATGAAACAGATATCCTGAGTTTCAACCTGTTTTAATAGAGAAAACTGATGTAAGATCAAACTCAGATGTAAATTATATTATATTTCCCTGTGTGCTTATTTAAATTATAGACAGAGAAATGCTAAAAGCAAAGGTTCCCCCAATCCACCAAATTCATGTATATCTACTTAGATGTACATATGTGCCTGTTTGCTTTGCAGAGAAAAATGTATCCACTTAAGCTGTGGTGGAGCACTATGGTTTTTAACCCCCATCATTATCCTTAAATTGACCCCCTGTCAATTATATATTATATGATGGACTCTTAACCTTGGGATCTGGATTTCCTGTGGAAACAAAAGAAGGAAACACTGAAAATAAATAAAGCCAGTCCAAGTCGATCATTACTGAGGGACCTATTCCACAGACCTGCAGCCAGATTTTGTAGCTTTGCTTCAATTGCACTTCAGGGAGAGTGGGGGAGTTTCCATCATATCATTCCTTCTCGAGTTGCCAAGTGGTGACATTCAGAGACAAGGAATACATACAAATGGGGTAGATCATGCCAGCTATGTACTGCTTCTCAGCAAATTCTGTGACATGTCTAACACCCCCGTTTTCTAATAGGTATGAGAAGAAATATAATGTTGTCAATTAGTTGTCCAGTAAGTCACATCCCTACAGTAAATACTAATCACAGATAAGTGTAGAGCAAAGCAAAAGTGCTTGAGTCTTTATAGCAATACTTGAGGGAAAGATGCTGGTTAAGGGACAGCTTAAATGTCTACAAGTTAAAAACATCAGATATCAAGTTCCAACAGCATCATCTAGTGATGGGTGAATGTTCTTAATTAACAGATTTATTTTTTTTCAGAGTTTAAAATAGCTTAATTTTTTGAAAGGGAAAACGTGTGTTCTCTCCATAGAGATATATTAGTGCACATAAAAACCCAACAGATTTTGATTGTCTGAAAGGGAATGTGTAGAAATGTGGAAGTGCCATGCCTTTTAACTTAATATAACTTTCACAGATTTCAAGGCCAGAAGGAACCATTGTTATCATCTAGTCTGACCTCCTGTGTAACACAGGCCATAGAAATTCCCCAGCATAATTCCTAGAGCAGATATTTTAGAAAAACATCCAGGCTTGATTTAAAACTTATAGTGATGAAGACTCCACCATGATTCTTGATCAACTGTTCCAATGGCTAATTATCCTCACTGATAAAAATGTATGCCTTATTTCTAGCCTGAACTTGTCTAGCTTCAACTTCCAGGCATCAGATTGTATTATAGCTTTCTCTGATAGATTGAAGAGCTCATTATTAAATGTGTTGACTCTATAAGTACCTTCATAGGGTAATCAAATCACTCCTTAACCTTATCTTTGCTAAGCTCGATAGACTCACAGAGCTGAATCTACCACTATAAGGCATGCTTTCTAATCTGATAATCATTCTCCTGGCTCTTGTCTGAAACCTGTCCAATGTATCAACATCCTCGTATAATTGTATGGGAACCAGAATTGGCCACAGTATACCAGCAGCAGTCTAACCAGTGGCAAATATAGAGGAAAACTACCTCTCTGCTCTTACTGGAGATTCCCCTACTTATGCATCCCAGCGTCAAATTATCTCTTTGGGGGACAGTGTCACATTAAGAGTTCACGTTTAGCTGATTATCCACTGCAAATCCCATGTCTTTTTTCATAGTCACTGCTTCCCAGGATGGAGTCCTCCATTCTCTCAGTATGACTGACATTCTTAGATGTGTATTCATGTTCCTAGATGGATATGCTTACTTTTAGTTGAATTAAAACACATATTGTTTGCTTGCTTCCAGTTTACCAAGTGATCCAGATCACCTTGTATCAGTGACCTCTCCGCTTCATTATTTACCATTCTCCCAATTTTGTCAGCTGCAAGTTTAAGTTGCTTTAGCAAAATTCAAGATGTCTTTTATTTTATTGGGAGGCAGTGTGGCCTCATGGTTAAAGCTCTGCAGTGGGATTTGAGAGACTTGGGTTCTATTCCTGGCTCACCTACTGGGTGACCTACTCAAGTCATTTCACTTCCCTGTGCCTGCATCCTGCTCTGTAACATGGGAGTTATGATACCAGCCTCCTTGGTAAAGGACTCTAGGAAAGTCAAGTATTATTAATATATTTTAATGTTCTGATCTTGTGCTGAGACGGTCAAGGCATTGGATGTTTGAAGATGGCCTGTGTAGAATCTGGTTAAATACAAAGTATAGCTCCTGGGTATCCATATTTGAAACAGTCAGGCTCTATCATCACTAGCTTAAGCCCCAGATTGTTGTTAATATCATAAGACTTTAATATGGAAACAAGTAAAACTGCAAAAGACCATAGTTTTTCAAGGATCTTTTAATTAATAAACACAGAAGGGAGGGGGGAAGGAACCAGAAAATGGCCTGGTTCCTTTAACAGGGCTTTCAATGGAATTCACCTTCTGCTCACACTGTCAGCTTTTAATTACAGTCTGTGTCACTTCCTGAAGTTCCTGTTCATGTTCCCTGTGGCTCATTTCATGGTTGCACGGAGCAGCAGGTTGGCAAGTAGATTAGTTGCTCGTGTATGTTCATTATTCCAGTGAGAACGCAGGATGCAAACAATAAAGGCGATTGTTTGAAACAACACATTTTTTGCTCTAATTGAAGCAGTCCCAATCCAAATTAACCCATAAAAATCATTCTAGAAAGCCACATGGCACTAAAGCAGAAAAAAATGAACAGCTAAAATAGAAACTAGAACCCAGACCAGGTAACAGGAATGAAGGTCCAGTGGTTAGGGCACTAGACTAGGTTTTGGGAGACCTGGGTTTAAATCCCTATTCTTCACCAAACTTCTTGTGTGATCTTTGGCAACTCATTCAATCTCACTGTCCCTGAATTTTTCCATCTGTAAAATGCAGGTCATTGCAGTTCCTTAGCTCACAGTGGTATTGCGAGGATAAATGTGTTGAAGATTATGACGTGCTTTACTAATGTAATGGGAGCCATGTAAGCTCACTATATATGTAGTCCAATAGGGCTGTGCCTCTTTTCAGAGACTCTTCCCACACATATCCACCTTATGCTTCTACTTCCCTTTACTCACCCCTTCCATAAAACATATTTCTTAGAAGCTGCAGGGATCTTCAGAGAAGCCCCAGATAGGCTACATCCCTCAGCAAAGGAAATAGGAGTTGGGAAATAGCTGTCCATTGTCTCATGGCCCCATGTTTTTCTCCACAACTGCACACTCTAGAGGAAAAAGGAAATGTTATGTGAGATATACCACTCAATGCCTCTGCTTTTTATTATATCTTTTCTTATTTGGATTTATAAAAGCAGAGTTGATGCCTGCCTTAAACTCTAGGCACCCCTAACAATTAATTCGAAACAAAATCAATACCATACAATCAATGCAAACAAAACAAGACTGAAAAGCTTAACAGTAACTAAATGAACCATTATACCCATCTTTGGTACTTGGAGAAGCACAAACTGGGCAGGGTTGGCAGCTTTTCTGTGCTTGAATGAACTGGATAAAGATTTTTTTACCTCTGAAGAGAGCACGCTGATATCAGGTGATATCCTACACTACAAATGTTCTTCAAATGAAAACTGTTAACTATTGACATCGATGGGAATTTTGCTCATAGGCAACTTTCTTCCCCAAGACATTTCTAACATAAGCAGAGTTCTTACGGCAGAAAAGACTCTTTAATCTTCAGTTTATAAGAAAGAAAATGATGTTTTTTGTCTCCTTTCATTGTCCATCACTGATATCATGAAAGTGATGGTGCAGGTTATGTCTGTGTAGATATGGTCTTGAAGCGCACATATGTTATTTAAATTACAATGCTGGGAAAAACACATTTGTGTTAGCAGCTTTCCATCTCCTCTGTGAAGCATTAAAATAATGCCCAGAAGAAAGCATCATTTCATGAGCGCCGCTGTATTTTCCTCTTTTCACAAGTCAGCTTGTAACATCTGAAGAGCTTACTCATGCATTCCCATCCAGTTCATTTTTATGACAGCTATGGCTTTGCTATAGATAAGCTCAGAGTATGCAACTACAATTTGGGTGCCTTCCAGAGTCCATGTATTTTTCTAGGTTTTAATAATTACATAATACTACATCAAGCTGCATGGTTGCACTTGCCAAAATAAAATTGCCAAATTGTGCTTGTCAAAGTTTTCAAGGATTTAAAATTCAGATAAGAAAGACTGAGATATTGAACAGGATCAGCAGTCAGGACAGGATCATTTAAGTTTCACACAATATTTAGGGGCTGATTTATTCTTTTCTTTTTAAAATTTAGTCTTTTTTCCTTTTTTTATATATTAATGTTTGGAATGAAGTTATCTCCTTTTTAGCTGATTAACCTCCTTTCCTCTCACAATATATCCAGCCATGTCCAAATCCTGCTGCTTTCTTCTCTATAGCATTCTAAAAGCTGATCTGTTGCTTCTAGCCACACCAATGAAACTCATGTCCGGGCCTTCATCGTCTTAACATCCCCTTTTTTTGGATTCCACATTACCCAACTCCAGTCCATACCAAACACAGAATCTAAGGTCCTCTCTCTTGCCCATCTATCTGAAAATATCACCAGATCTTTGAATCCCTCCAGAAACTCCCTGCCTTCCATGTTGTTGTTGTTATTTTTATATTTATCAACAATATATAAGGCCCAACCTGCTTTTGTTGTGTATCCTAAACTCCTACAGAATAGCTAACTTATAGCTGTAATTTTCTCTAAAACGAGAATAAGGTCTCATTTAACACATCCTATTTTGTCAAGTCACAAATTGGTGGTACTAGCCTCCATTTTCTGCTGAGATGTGTTTTCTTCCATGAACAAGGCTCTAACTTGATTGCACTTCTTCAGAAAGTAGATAATGAGCTATAATCATGTTAACGTCTCCTAAAGAGTAAATTTTCGGCAGGGTAAGTGGAAGATAAGATGTACTATTTTAGAGTCATGACCCATAGAAGTTAATCACAAAGGTGCAATTTCAGTGTGAACCAGAGAAGAATCTGGCCCAATGTAGTCAAAGTAAAACCAAAAAAGGACTCCAGCAAATTCTGAATTTTTAACTCCTACTACCGTAGCTGAGCTGTTCTACTAGTTCATTGTGCGTGGAATACTCCTTTAAAAAAAAAAATAGGTTAGAGAAACAATATTTATTCACTCATAAAGAATCATCAATGCATATGCCATAGAGAATAAAAACTTTATTCTGAAATAGAGAATATCAGAGTCCAATGACGAGGAATTTATTCAAGTATAAAATGTAATATTTCCCTCCTGCAAGCACTTATGCACATGCTTAACTTTAGTCCCATGATTAACCCCATTAATTTCAATGGGACTATTCATGGTAGTATAATAGAGCATTTGCTTCAGTGTCTGTGTAACGTACAAGCCTCCTGCATGTGGTATCTGTCCCGTGGCACCACGACAACTTAGCAAGAGATTAATGAGTCTGCTCTAGAGCCTTAGCTAAGAGCCATATGGCTTTTAACTCATGCAATATAGCAGGTATTGGCAACCTTTGGCATGCAGCCCCTCAGGAAAATCCGCTGGTGGGCTGGGACGGTTTGTTTACCTGCAGCGTCCACAGGTTTGGCTGATCACAGCTCCCACTGGCTGCAGTTCAGTGTTCCAGGCCAATGGGGGCTGCGGGAAGCAGCAGCCAGCACATCCCTCAGCCTGGGATGATAATAGCTTTCATATATTAGTGCAGTCTCGAACAAGGCTCACTAGTGGCCTTATTTAAGTCCGTGGAAAAGACTCCTATTGATTTAATGGGCTTTGGAGCAGCCCTTTTCTGGCTTGATCCTGTACCCACTGAATTCAATGGCAAAGTTGCTACTGATTACAGTGGTGCAAGAGCAGGTCCTAGAAAGACAGGTGCGGTTTTATATTATCAAGCAGGAGAAATGCATCAACACAATGCATTCTTGATGTTGACACTCCTGCTTAATCTACACTGGATGCCTTTGAAGCTACTTCACCCTTTCAGTGCCATTGAACACACTTAAGTAATATACCTTTAGATATTATGTCATGAGATATTTCCTGGATCCTCAGATATAAAGACACAGACTATAAATTGCACGCATAATATGGACCTAATACCAATGAACAAGGCACAGCATTACTGAATGTTCCACAGTTATGATGCTTGTTTTGGGCCATATCTAATGCCAACCGAATGACTCACATTGACATCAAAGGGCTGTTAGAGTCCTGCCAAAAGTACATATCATAATTTGGATCATGGTTCTCATTGTTCCAAGTTTTGGAGTCTGCAGTTGTGCTTCTGTGTGTGTGAGCAAGGAAAAGCAAACACACAGTGGAGCATTTTCCAAAGGATTATGAACAGTAAGATGACAAATGGGCATCATTTTCTATTAGCAAAAAGTATTGTAAGAAAACTGGATTTTGTGTGACCATAATAAATGTTACTGTTTATGGTGTTCAAGGACAGCAGGTTTGGGTTATAAAGATATCAAGTGCCTTAAAATAAACAATTTGGGGGGAAGAAGCCTGAGAGAATGAAAAGGGAAAAAAGAAAGTAGTGCGGATTTTTGACTAGGTCTCAAACAGCTGTTATCAGTGCTTCCCCAAATAGGTTACTTTTATTTTACATTTAAATTTCATCTCAAAGATGGAATAGTCTCTTTCTTTGCATTCCATTTGTTACATCTGATACCAGACAGAAAGAAATAGAAAAAACACTGAAAAAATTATACATGCACATTAAAATGTTAAAATCACTAGGTTTGTATTTTATAAAAGAAATAGAAACAGTCTCACTGCTGATAGAGGAACCTGGGACTCCCCTGAAACACCAGGAACCACAATCAGAAAAGGAAGAGACAGGTTTACCAAGAATCCCCTCCTGCTCCTTTCATTGCTGCTGACAGCACCTTTCGGCTCTACTTCAGAACTGTGATTTTTTTTTTTGAGTCACTGAAATGCAGTTAAATAGGTCTAAGCACAGATAAATACAATGTAAGACAAGACGATCCCAGTACACTGCTTTTAAAACAAATTATTTGGAGATCAGAGAGCTGTTGTCCCTGCAGTAATATATAATGATGCAATAAAAAAATACTTGCCTCATACCTGGACATGAAGCGCTTTCTTAGGTGGAATTGAGAATGTGTTTACTGGTGGGGAATTAAAGAAACTTGCCGAATGGGTTAGGTTTTCTAACCCTTTTGTCATTTCTGTTGCTGTTCTCTGGACTTCCTTCAATTTTTCCACATCTCTCCTAAAGTGTGGTGTCCAGAATTGAACATAGTACTCCAGCTGAGGCCTCACCAGTGACAAGTACAGCATGACAATGACCTCCCGTGTCTTACATACAACACTCCTGTTTATACACCCCAGAATTATATTAGTTTTTTTTCCACTGAGCTCAGGGATATGGGGAAAAGGTTAGCTTGTTCATAAGACATGAAGTTCACTCCTAGGCAGGGGTCAGTACAAGTTTATGTACCACTTATGTCCTGTTTAAGCCCTTTTTTTAGATCTCAAGTGAGACCTGAGTGGTGCATATGCCTTAGTGCTGGCTCTCTGCACTGGGGTGAATTTCACTCAAAGTGAATTGCACTGAATTTCCCAAATTACAATCAGGGTAAAGAGTAAAACATTACAGCAGAATATTAAAAATAAAGTGAGCTGCAAGGCTTGAATATTCAATGTTTTAATAATTCCTGTTTTTTAATGAATATCTTATTATATCTGTCAATTCTGGAACATTAGCTTGCTTCAGCCTTTAAACTCTACAGTTAATTTTTGTACAGATTAATTAAAATAAAAAGAACGCCGCTTTCTGTGGCTTTTTTATTCACAAACTTCTCTTTTACCTGAGTCTTTCTTTTTTCAAACAAGTTGCTATCATTTAAAGTAAACCAGACTCCTCCCAAATGGAACAATCTCTTGAGAAATGAGATTCTACAAGAAAATGAAAATGTTTCATGTCTCACTTTCATCTTCTGAAAGGTTACTTTAAAAAGTTAACTCCGGAGGAAAAACAGATGTGTCCTGAAATTAAGCATTCAAAGCATCACTAGGAAAAGCCCATTGCACCTACACAAATGATGAAGGAAAACATGTCCTGAAAATAACATTCAATTCCACTATTTTAGGCATGAGACCAAGTATTGTTTTTTTTTTCTTTTTGAAACACAAGTTCATTCCTATTGAGATAATGTATTCATCAAATATAGGAATGACTTCTGAATTTGGAGTGTAGGGTCCAATCAAAATCCCATTGATGTGACGACTTCCCATTGACACCACTGAGAAATGGATTGTGCTCTACACTAGGTCAAAGTAAAATTGTCCTTCCTTTTTGCCAAAGTCTTCAAAAATATCTGTACATATATATTTTTAGTGAAACTGATTAGCTCATAAATCAGGGACAGAAATTTGGGCCCTGAATTTTCTCATTTGTAAAAGAGCGATAGTGATGCTTACCTGTTTTCTATAAAGCACATTGAGCTCTGGCAGTGGAAACTGCCATAGCAGGGTTAAATATTATTATTTAGAAATCATAGTTATCACTGAAGTGCAGCCACCAAAGGAGTGGATGCACACCGGATATCTATACCAAGAGGCATATTCAGCACTACTTCTCAGATAAAGAAATGTACACTCATTTATCCAGGGTAAGCCTCCAGAGGAAAACAGACAGATGGACAGTCCTATGAAAACTATTTAGACTGAAAACAATATGTAATTATCTGATCTTGAATATGCCCATAACGCTAGGGCTAATATAACCCTAATCCTATGAAAAGGGTCATGCTGTCTAATAATAACAAATCATAAAAATGTAGGTCTGGAAGAGACCTAAAGAAGTCATAAAGTCCAGCCCCCTGTGTTCAAGGAGGACCAAGTAAACCTAGGCCATCCCTGACAGGTATTTGTCCAGCCTGTGCTTAAAAACCTCCAATTGTGGGGACTCCACAGTGTCTCTTGGAAACTTAATCCAGAGTTTAACTTCTCTTATAGTTAGCAAGGTTTTTCCTAATATCTAATCTAAATTGCTCTTGCTTCAGATAAAGTCCATTACTTCTTGTCCTACTTTTAGTGGATATGGAGAAAAATTGATCACTATCCTCTTTATAGCAGCCCTTAACTTCTTTGAAGACCATTATCAGGTCCCCCGTCAGTCCTCTTTTCTCAAGACTAAACATGCCCAGTTGTTTTTTTTAACTTTTCCTCACAGGTCAGGTTTTCTAAACCTTTTGTTCTTTTTATTGATCTCATCTGAACACTCTCTAATTTTTCTATATCTTTTCTGCAGTGTGGTGTCCAGATCTGGACACAGTACTCCAGCTAAGGCTTCACTATTGCTAAGCAGAGCAAGACAATTACCTCCTATTTTACATACAACATTGCTGCTAATACACCCCAGAATGATATTAGCCTTTTCCACAACTGCATCACATTGTTGACTTATGTCTAGTTTATGATCCACTGTAACCCCCAAAAGCTTTTCAGCAGTACTACTGCCTACCCTGTCAATCCCCATCTTGTAGTTTTTGCATTTGATTTTTCCTTCCTCAGCAAAGTGTTTTGCACTTATCTTTATTGAATTTCATCATACTGAATTGAGACCCATTTTCCAATGATGATTAGGCTTGGCTAGATTTGGTTTTTATTTTTTAATAATTTCAGCTGGAAACATCAATACATTTTAAACATTTTAAAATTTTGTATCAATTTAAATTTTCACAGTTGTAGGAAATTATGGGAATGTCAGACCAAGAGAGGATCAGATAATAATTATCTACTGACAGACACTGAGATTCAAAGTTAAAATCTTACAACCATTAAAACACAAATTGTCAACATCGTATGTCAAAATAAGCCAAGTTCTAATAAGTCAAGTTCTAATATGTTCTCGAGCAGCATTTTTCTTACTTTCCCTATCTATAAATTTTGATTATCAATGGAAATATTTTTGTCAGTTTGTGTCTGTATGTGAAATCCTTGTTTATCAACACTTACCAATAAAAACAGAGTAATTTCAAGCCTAGTATTTTGGTGCATAATTTATCTCAGCTGAAAAACAACTCTGATGATACAATGCCTCCCAGAAGCATGCTGGGGCTGTGCTTTAGTACTGACTTAAAAGGACTTCACTTATTAATCCATGTATAGTCATCACGTAGATTTCTCACGGAGTTCTGTCATCCAGGTACCAAATCAAACCAGACCCTGTTTAGATTATGAGAGCTGACAAGATCAAAGCAAAAGGGGATATAACTGGAGGCCAGTAGAGCACATAAAAGTATTTATGCAATGCTAAAACTTGTTATTTGAGCACCTTATTAAAATGTACCAGTAAAGAAAGCAATTTGTATTATTCTTTTATTCTTCATTAATTAAGCATTTATAAGTGTTACATTAAATTTAACCAAAGAGTTTTGAAGTGTTTGAAAGTTCTGTTCACGTCAAGGCATATATTGGAAACCAAAATCTTTTTCTGACTGCACTGCATTGATAGCATTGTCATGAACACTTAATAGCATAATGCAAATGAGAGGAGATGACATGTATTGTTGTTGCTCTTGATGGCTAGGTCTTTACGCATTTTATTCCCACATTAAAAAAATAGTGATTCCAAAGTGAAATTTCTCCTAAACATAAACAGAGAGCAACAATTACGTACATGTATAATGCAGTAAACTGTTTTTCCCTTTTTTCTCTACTGTAGTTGTCCTATAGAATATAGGTAAAATGATACTTGATGATTTTTTATATCTTATGGTTGAACAAGCTTTGTCAAGTATTAGCAAGAGCGGATTACATTATTATCCATACAGTTGGTGATTTCTGCAGTTTGTTGTGTCATCTCATTACTTCAATAATTGCCCTGTTCTAATGCTTACACTTTTTCTTTCTGACTGAGTTGTGATAAAATAGCTACAGTATAACTTTGAGCTTGTTTTGAAGAAATAATGATGGGCCAGATCTTCAGCTGATGTAAGCCAACATAGCTGGATTGGGCCATTCCTGATTATGTGTGTTGAGCACAGAAGGTGCCTACCTCCTGGTATTTACGTATAACCATCCAATAAAGTGCAAGCCCATACCTTATACGTGGTTTTTTACATAAACAGTTTTCAAGTGATGTGTGGCATTTAAGGCAGAAAAACAGTATCCACTTGATTTCTGGCAAACTTTCTCTTGGGCTGTCTATGACTTCATGCACCACGGAAAGAGATGTTGTCAAGTCACCTCTTAAAATTGAGAGGGTTGTGGGAATAAAGTCTTATTTTAGCTGTCATCTGTAGCCTCTTGCATTTACACTAATAATTTCTTGAGAAATTCTCTCCAATTCATTTGACATCTAACATTAAGATAGTGAGGCTAGGCCTTCGAGATCTGCAAATAGAGGAAATGGCCTAGCATATAATATGAAGGTGGAACACTATTCATAATGGAAAGTAGGTTCTGCTCCTTGGTTTGTAGAGGCCATTGATGTTCAATTTCTTTTCCGATAATAAAGGGCACCAATACCCTTCAATTATTTCTTTACGGGACCCTATTCAGAAATCAGAAATAAATGTAGTCCATTGAGCCGATAGAGCCAGAGAGACCACCCCATTCCTGTTCCTTCTGCTAAATGACATGTCTGCTGTAAAATGCACTAATCCAAACTCAGCTCCCTTTGTCATTACTTCATCATCTGTCTGACTGTCGCACTGAAAGAGAACAGCTGTGCAACTACAAGTGAAACGAGAGCAGAGTGCATATTTGCAATGAAACAGATTGAGTAATCTGGAAAAAAAAAGCACTGGGCCAAATTCCGTTCCTAGCTGCATTTGGGGGTGTAAATCTTGTTATGCCAGTGGATTCACTCTTGCTTCAGTCTGGTGTGAGAGCGGGATTTGGCCCAGGCACTGCAGAGCAAGGCTTAGATGGTGTGCAAAAGCCAGCACAATTGCTGTATATAAACAATAAGGGTTGGCAGACACTTTCTTTTTCTTTTAAATGATGAATTGCATTGTCTGGTCCCTTTGTCACGCTTGTCATTCAGACTAATGCATGAATATTCACGTTTTTATTTGCTAGTGAGGTTGTGTGTAAAGGAGGAGTAAACTGCTTTTGTTCTGAGCTATTCAGCTAGATTCTCCACTCACTTTCACAGGTCTGAAACGAGGCTAACATCATTGACTTCAGTAAAGTTGTTCTTAATTTATACCTGAGTTGGTGAAAACGGAGCCACCCCCACCATGAGTTTCCTTATTTGCAGCATAAATTATGTTTTTGGTAGAAACATAAGTGAGTTAATGATGATTTTATTATTATGACCATTGTGTACATTTCTAAGCCTGCATTATGTTCATTTGAGTACCTGCAAAATGAATACAAATCATCTCTCTAAAAAAGAAGCCCCATCCCTTGTTCCTCCCTTTTTAAGCCACTTTCATAAAGCTTTAGAGGCCAATGAAATTTGCATTTCTGAGACTTTGTGCATGTTGAGTTGCCTCTTCATAGACTTTATAGCAAACAGAAAAAATAACAATAGAGTATTTAACTAGTACTAGATGGAACTCAAAGGGTCAGATCCTCAAATCCACTGGAATAATTGCACTAATATTAATCCTGGCATATGCTTCTGAAAATGCTAATGAAGCATTATGCAAATTCTGCAGTAGCTGACATTGCTGTGCAGTTGTCTAAAGTAATGGTTCCTGGATTCTGTATAGTATTCAATAGTCTTTTCCTGAATAGAACAGTCTAGTTCTGTTGAGGTCCAGGTTTATGACCTAGAGAGCCATGGAGATCCCTATGCCTGCATATTTACTATGATGATCATGTTTCTGATGACTCCTACATCATTTTGGTTTTTATCATGTGTATTATGGCCTTTTGAAATTTGACAAATTGTCAGCTATACATAATCATATGAGATGAGAGAATAGCAAAATGTACCCTGATGTATGTGACAGCGTGACGTGCAAATATAATAACAAACGTACTGTTAAATAATTCAAATGACAAGGACGATATGTAGTAATGGTGATTAGTAAAAATGCATATCATTTTTTTCCTTCTGCTTCTCTCGCTTAGATACCACATTGACTTTCTTTTAGCTCCTTTCGTGCTCCGCCACGTGTGTGAATGCCTGTTGTCCTACTGCTGAAGTAAAAGATGGCTAGCAGCTCCTTTTCTAGAATCTCAACTGATAACATCACAACATATTAATCATAGTATTCTCTTTAAAATAATAGAACAAAAATGTGCAGTGTTTGATACTTGCTATGCCCCCCAAAGAACCTTCTCTACAAGTTGTGTAAAGAAGCAAATGATAAAATGAAATCACCATCCATCTCTCTCTCTCTCTTAATCGCACACGTGCACACACACACATAAACACATACTTTTTAGTGGTATAGAACTGAAGCCAGGGGAGTCCACAGCGGCCTGTTTAGTACAGCTTTAACTCCTCTCTCCGTTGGTGGAGAGGCATAAAAGAGAATTAATTTGGATCAAAGTGGTCACATGACTTGCCTTAGAGCCCACTAGGCCTGATGCAGTGGCCCCTGAAGTCAGGGAATCTTTCCATTAATTGTCATGGGCTTTGGATCAAGCCCATTGTGAGTTTGACTGGACAGGAACGAAACACAAACAAGAATCAATGTAATGAATACGTAGGTCTCACTTATCATAGATTTTAGAGGGGATGAATACCTGGAAAGAAGCCTAGAATTAGTGCCAAATTTTATTTCTGGTGTTTACATAAAACTAGGTCATATTTTAAGGTCAAGTGGGCAGATTAACATTTCATGAAACACATAAGGACAGGTCAGATCAGAATAAGAGTAAATATGCATCTTGTAAATAAATATCTTCATTGCTTGTAATTTCCCCAGTTTAAGTGGTGACAAATCAGAAAAAGAAACTTGCTCAAGAACAAGTGCATAATGGCCAGAACTAGACAAATGTCATTGGAAGCAATGCAATAAAATGTTCCAGCCAGAGTCAAATGAAATAAAGATGAGCTGAAGAGCAACCAGTTATTTTTGCTAAGGGCTTGTGGGCTTCTGAAAAGTGATCTCATCTAGTGAACAATCAACTTTCCTCCCCAGGAATTCAGATTAAATTTAATCAATTAATAGAGTTTCCATTTTAGCCAAACAGCAGCAAAATTAGAGTTTTATGTAAATTCCTCAAGCTTTCTTTTTACTCCTACAGAAAAATAAGAAGTGACTGGATAATGGGCTGGTTTTTTTTTTTAAAAAAGTTAACTAATATTTGTAAAGGCACAAAAATGACCATATGTGAGGTATTGGATCTGCTTCAGATGACGTGTAGACATTGTTATCCTGAGGCTTAATATACTTCGACTGGACGGTTCCAAGAATAAGGAAGAAGGGTTCTATAATTAGAATAATTGCTTTCTGCTGTAATCAACGACTAAAGCTGGTAGATGCATGCCTTTAAACTTTGGACTTAATGTGTAGATGAAGCAGTTCCTGCAACTGTACCTGCTGTTCTCTTAAGGAATGTAATCGTCGTTCTGTAATCTGAGTAATAAATGTGAGTACCATCTCCTGCCATAATGACTGTTTCCTGTGACCCAGTGGGACAAGGCAAAAACTGTAAAGTATTAACAGATCCCAGCTGGTCACATGGCTGCTCAGGGCCTCCATGTATAAAAAGAAGGGGAAGCTGAGCCAAAGGAGAAGGGTGTCTCCTCTCACTGGGGACTTTTGCCCAGTGTATTTCAATTGATTTGCTTTTGTTGTCTGACCATTCTGGGGAGGGGAAATGAAAAATCCCTAAAGAAAGATCTATATAATGACTAATGCTTGAAGCTTTATTTTCCTTCCCTGACTATTGAAACTGTCCATCAGTTTATATCCAGATTCCTAAGCCGGGAGAGAACAACTAGCTCCATCATGCCTAGTCCTTTGTGTAAAAGGATTAGGGAGGCACGGTGTTTGATTTTATTCTTTTCCCCTCTATCTCCCTGTATGGATATGTGTAAGATATCCCATTCAGATTCCTGAGCAGGGCACCTGTATGCAAGGGGCCCTCCATGCATGGATCTCTGCCTTCTGCACAGAAAGGACAGGGTCACCTGTTTAGATTCTGACAGGGCTCACCGTGGTCTGCACCCCACACAGAGCAGGAGGTAGAGCTGGGTAGCCTGAAGGGAAGAAAAGACTAGACCATGGGTGGGGGTTGTATGTAGTTCTCCCCCTTCTGACCGTACAGCCATTACTCAAAAAATATAACACATCTGTATTATCATTTCCATGAAGCTACCACATGCCTGGTTCTGGCTTTCCCAGGATCCACCAGGCTTGAGGGAGAGTGCTACAGACTGTTTCAAGAGCAGGAAAATTCTGTACCTCTGATAGAATGACTGGGGAGGAATCCCATATGGATGTCTTCATGGAGCTTTTTTTAAGGCTGGGACTTAAGAAAAAACCAGAGGAAAGTCTGTTTTCATAGAATCCATCCAGTTTTACACTGAGCTGGCGTAACCCACACATTTCCCAGGAGTTGTATTCTGTACCATCTAGTGGCACCAAGACCATTTAAAAAGAGAGAGAGAGAAAAAATGAGTCTGCTTAACAGCCAGTTGGCTTGAAGCTCATGTACTAAGTTTCAGAGGACCCAGGTTTGATCCCAAACCAGATCTGTTGGTGTTAAAAGTGGGGACTCATCCAGGATTTCAACTGGGAAGTCTCTGAAGCTTGGGATACACTTCCTCACCTCAGGTAAATATGTAACCCACACACCTCCTGGGTGTGGTGTTCTGTCCCATCTAGCAGCATTTGGCGGGAGAGAAAGAAAAATGAGTATGCTCTACAGCCTTAGCTAACAGCCTGTTGGCTTTTAGCTCATGAAGTAGACGCTCATGTACTAAGCTCCAGGGGTTCCAGGTTCAATCCTGATGACCAGGGTCTGTCGGCATTACACTAGGACAAGACTTTTAGAGTTTAGGCAGTGGTGTGTGCAGTGCAGCTATCACCATGCTGTGCAGATATCCACAAGAAAGGTAATATAACAGTTTTTGTGCATCACTAATTGATTTGCCTTAAATTATGAGGCTGTTCAGTAACCTGATACATAGTTTTACAGTTTAGAACTGTTCAAATTAGTCTACAGACTTACAACTTTGTCTTAAAAGCTGATGCTTTTATCTTTGCAAAACTGGGATATTTCTTTTCATGATGGTTCATTAGTGCCATTTCTTTCAATGCCCATATTCATCCTTTCCCCTTCTTCTTCCTACTTCCCTGAATAAGAGTCTCATAGTGCTTTGGATTTTAAAAAAAGTATTTCAAGCAGCTTTTACATCTAAACTATGTGAAACTTTACATTTTCCTTTGTTTAAAAATTTTTGGTTCTGATACCATTCAAAACTGGCCCCAAAATTATGCAAAAGGTCATGTACGTGAATGAATCTTTTAATGTACCTTATCTGAGTTTCATGTTAGTAATAAAACTCCAGACCAGGCAAATTTTGCTGCTTGTGATTTGCTGCAAACATTAGCTACAGCTGTAATGGCCTTGAATGGCTTATACAATGTCAGTAGTTTTGGTCTGGTTTCAACTGATTAAGCCTGAATTCTCCATATTCTCCTTGCACTATAATTCTTTCACATCCCAGTCTGTTTGGTATTACTGTGGTTGTGTTGTTTGTTTCATATTTTTTCCCACTAGTTTTTTGTACCTGTTTATAACAACTCAATTAGATCATCACAAAGTCTACTGTTTCCCAGTCAGGATCAGATCAATTTTCTTAGATTTTCTTCCATAACTAAAATATCTATGATGTACTTTCTCTCTGCTCGTTCTAAACTATTATTTTTCAAAATCCACTATATTCTTCATTAAGCTATTCTGTAATGACCAATCTGATATTTGCCCTAGGTAAGGTCAGACCAGTGAGATCAGGCCATCTCTGTTGATTTATATTCAGTTCCCCTAGCAAGATACCGAAGCATTCTGCAGCCTGTTCTTATTGCTGCTATACTCTGGATTGTAAGGCTGTGAAATTTCCCCTACACTATGGCTGTCAGCTTGCTTTCTCATTTATCAATTACCTGTACTGCTTGAAGCTTTTAATCCAATACTTTTTTTTTTTTGCATTAGAAAGGAGTTGGTCATGCAATCAAATGGCATATACAGTGAAACCTTTGAGAAAGAATCATAGATTCATAGAATATCCAGGTTGTAAGGGACCTCAGGAGGTCATCTAGTCCAACTCCCTGCTCAAAGCAGGACCAATTCCCAACTAAATCATCCCAGCCAGGGCTTTGTCAAGCCTGACTTTAAAAACTTCTAAGTAAGGAGATTCCACCACCTCCCTTGGTAACCCATTCCAGTGCTTCACCACCCTCTTAGTGAAAAAGTTTTTCCTAATATCCAACCTAAACCTCTCCCACTGCAACTTGAGACCATTACTCCTTGTTCTGTCATCAGTACCACTGAGAACAGTCTAGATCCATCCTCTTTGGAACCCTCTTTCAGGTAGTTGAAACCAGCTATCAAATCCCCCCTCATTCTTCTCTTATGCAGACTAAACAATCCCAGTTCCCTCAGCCTCTCCTCATAAGTCATGTGCTCCAGCACCCTAATCATTTTTGTTGCCGTCTGCTGAACTCTTTCCAATGTTTCCACATCCTTCTTATAGTGTGGGGCCCAAAACTGGACACAGTACTCCAGATGAGACCTCACCAATGTCGAATAGAGGGGAATGATCACATCCTTCGATCTGCTGGCAATACCCCTACTTATATGGCCCAAAATACCGTTAGCCTTCTTGGCAACAAGGGCACACGGTTGACTCATATCCAGCTTCTTGTCCACTGTAACCCCTAGGTCCTAATCTAACTGCCTTCTCCATCCCTGGTGAAAAGCCATCACCCAGAGTACTACAGTGAGATTGCTAGAGTCTGCTCCAAGAAGAATCAAATGGTAATGGTTGGTTTTCCCAAATCACCACTCCACCTAGTGGTAAGACACACCCAACACTTTCATTCAACACTACACAATGAATGAACTTCATTTGATTTTATGTCCAATTTACCCTAATCACCAGTCAGCCAGTTCGGTCTCTGCCTTGTGATCAGATTACCTCTTTCATATTTGAGCATTTATCTCCGGAAGTACAGGAATTCAGCCCAGAAAGATTGGAAGCTGCAGAAACCTCTTATTCAGCTTGTGAAGGAGAGGAGAAAGGGACTCCTGACACAGGCAGGTATATCATTGCATATTGCTTATGGCTCAATTCATTGAACCAGATGTTGCTGGCACAGTTTATGGCTAGCAGAAGACTGATCAAGGGCAACTGTCGGTTGATGTCAAAAATTCCTCTCCCTGAGTTCATCAGATTCTGGGATTCTGGCGATTCTTTCTTATATGGCAAGGTTGGCCTGAAAGGAAAAGGTTTCCTGACCTTATCTTGGCTTTTCAAGGTTTCCGATCTATGCTCACTATTCCTTACAGTACCTCCTTCTGAGGCTTCAGATGAATTAGGTGTATTTTCCCATATCATCATGCAACACGGCCCAGTCAGATTCCGATTCAGTCCTTGCTCAGCTAGTGACACATCTGGGAAAAGCCCTGCCTAAATAGCAAATGTCTTAAAATATCAGTTGTTGCATACCACACAGAGACTACATGTTCATCGCCCCCCAAAAGTGATTGAAATGGAGAACAGAAATCACTTCTGAAATGGCTAAAATAGTTTCCTCAGGGTGACAAGGTCTTAAAAGAAATCAGCTTTTAAACAGTTGGACTGCAAAAATCTACATTCATAATAAAAAAATCTACATCAAAGCAGCATTCATCCATATGCAAAAACAAAAAGACATTTAAAGATCTCATGACCAATGGTCCCTATTGTCTTGCAAACAAAGCAGTTGTAATATTTTATTAGGGCTGGGTGACAGGCCAAGCAATTCCTCCTTTGGAAATTTCTGCCTTGACAGAAAAGTTCCTTTCAAATTTATCAAAATAGCAATGAAAATCATTTGTATATAGAATCTGTATCCATGTAGGCTATTTTTCTCACAATAAGTGTCTCAGTTTCTAGATTAGTGACTTATCATTGGATTCATCCTTTCTTTGTGTGTCCTATTGACATTAAAGCCCAAAAGAAGCTCTGCTGGTCACTTAGGAGTGGCTATTGTTTCTAGGACCAATTGCAAGAGGTCATTGTTCATGTTGGAGAGGTAGCCACTTAATACAGATGATTTATCATTGTAAAATACTTCAAAGTCAGGATAGTTGCTTAGGGCACATGATCTCTTAATAAAGCTTGGGCCTGTAACACAAGCTTCACTGTAATATAAATTCCAAAGATGGTTGGAAAAAATCCAACAAAACTTTTTTTTCGAAATTTGCCAATTTGGTAAACTCAAATTGTTTTGCAGAGGTGATTAGATTTCACAAAAGTTGTGCAGAACCAAGGCAGATTGCTAGGGAACTGCTTGGTTCCCAGGATCCATGGGTTGGATGTTGGGGCTCCATTACCTTTCATGGAAAATTTCAAATTGTTTTGGTTTTTGTTTCAAACTGGATTAAACCAAATTTTGAAATATCATAATCCTTTGTGAAATGGAATTACCCTTCTCTGTACAGCTCCAGCAAATTCTTTTTTATTTTAGTTTTTTGTTCTTGGATATAAAGTGCTGCATAAGTGCTCAGTAGTTTTACTTAGGTTTATGGTGCTTTTAACCTCAAAACCACTGATCGCATGCTGGTTCAGGTCCAAAATGGCTGCAACCTGTTAACAGCTGGACAGTGTTTGAGGGTTCATGTGAAATCAGTTGGTGGTCTTAGTCCAGTTGTCTGTAGATGTGTCTACATCATGTAAACCCACAAACTGGGTTGCCTTGCCTTGTTGTATACAGTCTTGAAACTCAAAAGGGAGGGGAAGAACTGAATGGACATGGAGTGTGAACTAACTTTTTCTCCTCCTAAAGTCTCATCCATTCAAACTGGAATGATAGGGCTATGTGGGAGAAGCTATCCATTTTGTACCTATTCTGTGAGTGAACGGAGGGTTTCATTTTCCAGTGCGATTCATAGATTCCAAGGCCAGAAGGGACCATTGTAATCATCTAGTCTGACCTCCTGTATAACACAGGCCATGGATTTCCCTAAAATAATTCCTAGAGCAGAGCTTTTAGAAAACATCCCATCTTAATTTAAAAATTGTCATGTTGGAGGATCTGCCATAGCTCTTGGTAAATTGTTCCAATGGTTAATGTTACCAGTCTGGCCCCTTTCTTACTGCTTACATGCATCTTTTAATTAAAAATATGCCATTTTGTTCATTAAAATCATGCCAGAAAATGCATATATAAAGCAAAATGACTGAATTAGACCCCTAGGAAATGAAATAGGGAGCAGGTAGAGTGTTATGATGTTGGCAACAACTAGGCTCTGAAATGCCAGGCATGAAGATAGGAAAGTTTAATTTTAAACAGTTGGAATAAAAGACTGGGTCACTCAGGGAAACAGGGACTTAAGAAGAAAAAAGGCCTGGAGAAAGCAGCTGCAACAAGCAGAGCTAGCGATGAGGGAGGAAGAAAGGGCCCAAGTGCCACAAGCATTATTACCAGTTTGACAAAGACTCCGACATCATCGGAGTGGGATTTGTTCTCTTCTATATCAAAAAGATAGCTGCAATGCAACCTGCTGTTTGTGTAGGAAAGGTATTAGTGGAGAGCAGGATGGTGCATTCCTGGGAATATTTGCTTTAAGAGGACACTAAAGCAATAATCATAAAATAATGAAGGAGGAAAAATACATGATGCATGCAGCAGGCTACCAATAGTGGGGAAGATGAGGGTACAGCTGTGAACCCTTCACTTCTAAAAAGGTAGGGAGGATGCACTAAGAACAAGCAGGCACAGGAAATCTGGGGGAACCAGACTAGAGCAGTCCCTCCTAGAACCTTTGAAAGGGGCTGGATTTGTGTCTTTGAACATAAAGAGTTAGCCCTAATGAATGAGCCTCTCAAATAGGGCATGAACCAACTCAGTGAAATCAATGGAAAGATTCCCATTCACTGCAAAGGGTCTAGGATGAAGCCCATCAAGGGCAATGCCAAAAAGGGGCGTTGTTAAGGCTGATAGGCACAACATTTGATTTTTGACCTACTATGTTTTGGCTGCATATGAAAGGCCCTGGTAATACTTCTTTTTTTCAAAGCAAACACTTTCCTAATCCTTTCCTATAGGAAAAATAAAGATATTAGCCCATTTTCTGTGAGCTTCCTTGCAAGAAGAAAAAAAGAGAGGGAAAGAAAACGGTTTTGGTAGTAATAAAGTAATTATAATTATAATTAGCACATATTTAGTGCTTCACATTTTCAAAGCACTGTACAAACATTAGCTAATGAATATTTGGTAAGCAAACAGATTTCAAGCTTCGAGGAGGATTATTATAAACTGTGAGAAAAATATTTTAAAACATTCAGGTGACTTGTTCTCATTGTTCCTATATTTACAAGGTGAGTAAGCATTGCTTCACCTGGATCTTAATTATAGTAAGAGACTTTCTATGATCTGTTATATTACTTAAACTTTTTGGTCTTGAACAGGATCTTTTTAAAGTATATTGTGTGGAGATAAGGTTAAGCTTTTTAAAGTCATTTACTGTTGTGGAGAGCAAATATTGAAATAATGAAAATCATTATAATGATAATCATACTTTTCTGCACAATAGCGACTTTCATCTGAGCTTTTAATATATATATGAAGGCCACAATAATGCAAGATGCTTTGTGGAAGCATAATCCTGCACCTGCAAAGAACTGACAGGATCAGTACCTAAGATTAAACTGCAGGACAAACTATGAGGTAAGTGCGGGACATTAGAAAGGTCACATCACCTGACACTAAATTAACAGCACACAGCAACACTACATGGAATGTGCCATATGCTCAGCTGGTAGATGTATCTCCATTCATTTTAATGGAGCTACTCCAATTTACACCATTTTAAGAACTAATCCATGCTAGATCACCTGCCCAAATCGTGAGTCTGATACGTATCTCTCAATGTGAACACTAACACGTGTTAAAGCTAAGTGAGGACTGGGGGTGGAATTCCCCTCTAATTATTGAAGACTTGCCCAGCTCTGAAATATCCAAATTTCATCCAAATCTAAATGTTTTACCTCAAATTCATCTCAGTCTGACAGGTCAAGGAGCCGATCCTTCTATCTGGACCCTAATGTGAAATCCTATTAACTTTAATAGGAATGTGAATGGATGGACCCTGACACCAGCGTGTATTCCTATAGGCAAGGGTTCCACATGAGTGTCCGGACTGCAGCATCGAGGTCTAAGTTAGGAAGTTCAAAAGTACACAAGAGTAAGCTGCATTAAGATCCAGACATGTTAATGCCAATAGTATTTTGTTTACCTCAGAACATACAGTATTTACCTTTCTTAGTGCTGGGTTACCTAGGGAGGTAGTGGAATCTCCTTCCTTAAAGGTTTTTAAGGTCAGGCTTGACAAAGCCCTGGCTGGGATGATTTAGTTGGAAATTGGTCCTGCTTTGAGCAAGGGGTTGGACTAGATGACCTCCTGAGGTCCCTTCCAACCCTGATATTCTATGATTCTATGACTACAGTAAGTACCCTGGTAAAAACTGAAATATGGTAAATATTCATTTTTAATGGTGGTCACTATAAAACTAAATGAAACTGCAGAGGTAATGTAGGGGAGAGAAATGCAATTACTTCAGCTGCTATTTGGTCATGTTACTGAAATTGGTACCATCACTATTATGAAAGTTGCCCTGGGGTTTTAATCAACCACAACAGATTAGGAGGATTTTAGTTTTACTTCTCAAACTCAATCCATCCAATGGTTCAGCAACCCCTACCTTCCATTATGCTGACATGCTGGGGCTCATTCTCTGCTTACTTAAATCAGTGTAAGCCCACTGATTACAGTAGAATCATTCTTACTTTACACTGCTGCAAGTGAGAGAAAAATTAGGCCCATTGACTCAGGACGAATATGCCACCTACTGAATCTCCAACACACCTCTCTGAAGGTCTACCATCCAAGTCTTTATCTAGTCCAAATCCTCTTGGCATCAGAGTCCAAGGTAGCTAAAGAGTTATTGTGGGTAATTCTCCAACCTCCTTTTTCTTGTTCTGCTGCTTGACTTCAATATTTTATAGCACATATAGCTTTTCTCCCAGTCCCTGACACACAATTCCATGGTAATGGTTCCTCTGATTCATTCATATCCTAGTCTTTTTTTTTTTTTTTTTTTTTTTTACTTACACACACTTACCTCTTCCTAATCAATTTTCTCCTTTCTAAATATCCTCAGCTTTGGCAGCTATACAATAAGCCTTCTTCACATGAAGTGATTAAAGTATTCAACTTGCTTGTTTTCTTCCTTCAAGTTGTCTGATTCAGTTTGTGCTCTGAGCAGTAGCTGGGCAGTCTGTATTTCTTGTTTCTTAAATTCTCCAGATTATGGGTGATCTCTCTATTAGTTTCTCTTCCAATTGCTTCTGCTTCACTATCCATGAACAATATGTAGTATTAACACACGTTAGCAGTTTCAGGGAAACACTAAGCTGCCTTCTAGCTACTAATATGTGTGAAAATGACAAATGCCTCCCTTCTCAAAGATTTTACCTTGTGTTAGTTTTCATGTGTTAACCAATATAAGGTAAGAACACATCTTTTTTTCCATATTCGTTGGTATGGTATCTAACATAGTGAGTCCCTAAACTCATTGGAGAACTCTAGAAACGACTGTGATACAAATAACTACTAATAAAACTACGTACCTTTTGCATTTTTCAAAGGGTAATTTAATTATAACTGTGTCTCTTTTAGGTAGATAGAGCTAAACAAGTACAAATAAAATAGTAACAACTAAAAACCTAAACAAATAAACTGAACTGAACTGACCTGAACAGCCTTGGTTTTTCTAGTTTTAAAATACTTAGTTAACAACTTTTCCCATTACTTTTTATTTTTGTTCCTTACCTATGTACTTTTGCATGCCATCAAGGCCCACGACATAAAGAAGAAGTACTACAATGGAATTTATAATAATAACACAATAATAATGATAGTGTCCAAAGGTGTGCTGTGCTCACTCCAATCAAAACAAGAAATCACTGCACATTTCATGACAGAGCTTGATCTTGTGGCTTTTCCAGCCCAATTTTGCCTCTAAATTTTGAGGGACTTTACCTGGTCTCTCAGCGTTTTCACATCTACCTGTCCAGTTGTGAGGACAGAAGAGAATTTGTTACATTATTGCCTGAAGTATTACAAAAGAGAAAAATCCCCCAAACTTAAAACTGAAGAAAAAAATGCACAGGGAAACAATCATATATCATGGAGTTTCAGTTTCAGCCCTTAGGCTTTAGATCAGAATTTTACAAAAAAAAAAAAAAAGACACCTGATTTTTATACCTACTGCAAAGACGCTAAACTTAGCTGGCAGGCATCTTCAGCCTGCCCTTCAGCAGGGAGCACTGATTCATCAGCAGTGGGGTTTCCCCATTGTGTTTTACCCAGATCTTCTCCTTAGCATTGTCAGGGCTATTGTCAAAGAAGAAAAGAATTCTGCTTCCTGTCAACAGGCTGACACTCGTCAAAGTGATAACTCCTTTTACCTAAAGAACCTTTTAGATGAGGTCCATGAAGCAATAAAGTAAAGGATGATAAAAGAGGAAAATGTTGGAGATGCTGGAGAGTTTTTTGCACTAAAATTGGACATTAGAAGGTTGTTATTTTATCATTTTTTCCCTTTTTACTTTATAAAAATTCCTTGATAATTTCTATGAACTGGTTTGCTTTTAGGATTTCAGGCAAAGCCCACTGAGGTCAACAGAAGAACTCATACTAACTTCAGTGGGCTTTGAATCTGGCGATAGAAGGCCTGCGGCTAAGAATTTAACAAGATTCAAAACCCCAATAGGGTGTTACATGTGTGGTTTTGTTTGTTTATAATTAATGAAACATATATGAAGTTACTGGGGGGAAACTCCTGAACACAGGTGAACAAGTGCTCACCCAAGGAGTCCCATTGCCTGCAGTGGTTGAAATGTGCTTAATTCATACTTCAGTAGGATGACTCATAACTAATAACTTTCCCAGTCTGGTTCTAAATAACTTCAGTTTAGGCATATACAGACCCATTGCTTTTTTTAAAAAAGCTGATTTCACACTAACATAACCCAGAGAGTAAATAGATTTCAGAACACACAAGTGGCTACTCAGGTTGAAATCATACAGAATGTGAGTAAAAAAATCACCATTTTGCAAATGTAACAAATATATGTAGGTCTTTTTCTGCCTAATTCTTTTAAAATGATGACTAACTCAGTTTTGGTGGAATACTTGTGAACTGAAAGCTTACATTTCATTGCAGTGAATGTAGCTAATTTTCCTTCCTTTGTCTGAAAAGCTAAAAATGTTTTCCTAAGCCAATATATAGGCCACATTTGGGTTACAGATTAATATTCACTATAGAACACTTCCACCTTAATCACAGGTTCATTGCAACTGTAAAACCTGTGTGTTATCAAATAAGAAAATAGAATATAATCCTTATCAAACTTGGCACAACCTAGAAAAAGCTAAGGACCAAGCTCCAGGTTTTTTTAGATTATAGCACTCCAGTACCATTTTCAGCTGTCAAACATTCTGAAAACTTCTCTTTAACTGCTTTGCACAGATATTTTCCCCTTCAATCAGGCATGAGGAATCCAATTACTTAACATTTGAGCTGTAAAACAACAATGTTTATGTGATAAGGCAAAAAGGAAACCTTTAGCAAAAGGTGGTTTTGTTGTGTGTCTGAATTACTTACATTTCATGAAGAACAAAATCTCTAAAAAAATCTCTAAGAAAAAGAATGATGGATCAAAAAAAAAAACCACCCCAAAGTAAATTCATAAATTTACCATAATTTCTTCAGTAATTCCTTGCCCTTCCTTAAATTTACTATAGGAAATGCCTTAAATAGTGCAATTATTGAGGTTCTCTAACTGCAAATTCTTCCCAGTAGTTATCCAAGGCAACTGGAAAGTGTTAATGCCTATTATTTTGGTCAAAAATTAGAACTTATGTCATAATTTGTTATACAAATTGTGTGATTCAAGGTGAATGTTTGGACAGGGTCGTATTTGTTCCCTAAGATGAAATTAAGTTAATTAATAATTGAGGTAGGCTTAAATATAAATACCTTATATCCTCTAAAATAAGCCAAACTACTGCTAGGAGTTTTCAGCAGCACTCATTTAGGGTTATTAGTGACATCAAGGAGGCGGATATTAAAGTGCAAATGAGTTGGATTCATCTCCAGGTATTCATCTTAACACACTTCCTCCTAAGACGAGTACATAAGCAGGGTATTTAACTACACTTCAGTTAAAATACACATGAATACATTAGAGCCAAGTTGTCTCTCTAATTTGCACTCTGTAAGCATTATTGTATCTTTAGCTACTTCACTCAGGAGCGTCACTGCAGTGGAGAGGGTACCTAGGATCTGATCTTGCAAGATGTTGAATGCCTCTATGTTGTCATTCTTATTCTTTCTGTTGTAATAGAGCAGTGTTCTCCAAACTTGGGACGCCACTTGTGTAGGGAAAGCCAAAGGATGTACTGACCGCCGCTTTTAGCAGCTCCCATTGGCCTGGAGCAGCGAATTGCGGCCAGTGGGAGCCGCGATCGGCTGGACCTGTGGACAGGCAGGTAAACAAACCGGCCCAGCTCACCAGGGGCTTTCCCTACACAAGCGGCGTCCCAAGTTTGAGAAACACTGCAATAGAACATAGAGGCCTAATCAAGAATTGGGACCCCTTTGTGTTAGGTTCTGTACAAACAAGTAAAACAAAGACACTCTGGAATTAGGACAAGATTCAACAGGGGGCTGAACACAGGAGGTAAAATCCTGGAAGTAAATGGGATCAGAACTTCACCCATGGGTTTAGGGATAGGGGACAAGGTACAGTAAAGATGACAGTGTCACCATGTTTCCAGTGAGGTTTTGAACTCCCTTAGTACCCGTGATTTCAAAGGGACTTGAAGGCACTAAACAACTTGAAGGATCAGGCACTTAAATTTATGTTTCTAGACTCACCTCATTTTGGGATGCACACACCTCAGGGATCTCAGTCAGGAAGAAGAAAAACGCAATAGGGTCACTGCCTTACAAACACTGAAGGGCTTGACAACTTCTGGTCCAGCTGTAATTAACACAACTGGTACTTGTGGTAAGTTTCACAGTACTGCACAAGCCCCATGGAAAGCAATCTATTAAATCACATCTAGGGAAAAGTTGAAATTATTCACCAAACCCTCTCCTAGTGTAACTTCATTGAAATCCAATAAGTCACTGTTATACTCCAAAGGGGACAAAAGATTACTGTTACTTTGAAGGGACACATTGCAAAGACCTGCTGCTCTCTCTTCTCAGACTTAAGTGTCTGTTGGTTTAAATTTCATTGAATATGGAAGTGTTTATTTTTAATTAGCTGTTTCTCTGTGCTTACCAGTATTTACGGAGGTGCGCTTTCTGTTAAGGTCATGAAGAATGAAATAACAATAAGGAAACAAAACACTATTAATTTTGTTCAACCGTGTCTAACAACTCAGTCAGTTTTCAGTTTCAGAAACTGAAACATTTTCCCCTTTTCTTTTAAAATTAAAACTGCTTTTTCTTGTGTTTCTTGACTGTTGAATATCAGATGAAGACAAGAAGCCAGGTCATCCTTTCTCTGATAAAAACACGAAAGGGGACTAAGGTGAGGAAAGTCCTCTGTGAGAATCCCCCAACACTGCTCTGTCAAGGGTCTGTGCCTCTCCTCCCCACACACACACACAATGAGTCATGGAACCAGCCCTCAAACCTTGCAGCTCTTCTGGGGCGAGCAGAAGGCCAGAATCATCTATGCAGCATCCCAGCAGACACCAGAATCTTCCTGCCCCATAGCAGCATGGTACTGTTGGAGCTGTGACACTGTGAATGTGTCCTGGAGGCTCCTACAAAAAGGGGGTTTCCACGATGGAAGAGATTCTGTGGAAAAAGACAATACATATGGGTCAATGAGGGGTTGATATGCAACCCCCTGGTCCAGCCACTTGCCCTATTCTGGTCCAAACCCAGAGATGACCCTCCATAGAGGATGGAGGAAGAAATATTCCATCTCTGTCAGCTATATATAGTACATATAGGACTCTGCAGGGTTTGAGTGGGAAACAACAAAGTTAAGGAGCAGCTGTTTCTTAGGAACTAGTGGATATCCATGCAGAAGTCAAATACTGTTTCAAGCAGCATTATCTTCTATTGCATGCCTTCATCCTTCTCAGAGATCGGAATACTGCTTTCAGGAGAGTAAAAGAGGCCAGGCAACACTATAGAAAAGCCAGAAAATTGTTTGGCATTCGTTTCCCTATTAATGTCTGGGGCTTATGTGGTTTGAAAAGCACATGCTCTGTCTCCTTCTTAAGCCACAAACCGCCCTTTGGAAGGGGTGCATGTGTCAGAAATTCCGATAGGTGAATCTCATGAAGTTTTCTCAGGGTACATCTATGCTAGTGATCGATCTATCAGGGATTGATTTATCGTGTCTAGTGTAGACACAATAAATCAATCCCCGATGGCTCTGCCATCAACTCCAGAACTTCACCACGGTGAGAGGAGGAAGCGGAGTTGACGGGCGAGTGGTGGCCATTGATCCTGCACCGCGAGGATGCGAAGTAAGTGATTCTAAGTCAATCTAAGATCATAGCTGAAGTTGCATATCTTAGATCGATTCCCCCCCGGCCCCCACGTGTAGACCAGGCCTGGGACTTCTATGGAAGGGTGCAATAAGTTCTCAACATAACTAGCCTAAGATGAACACAGAACAAGTCAGTGTCAACACTGGAATGGCAAATGGTGCCTATCCATTACCCTTGCAATCAGATATAACATACTCATAAGTGTGCAATGCACCAAAAACATTTCAGTGCCAGCCAGACCTATCTTTTTCTATAATCAGACTGAGAAGCGAAATAGCTTGAATAGCTTCCTTCATCCCCTGAATTCTCCACATCAGTTATGTATTATTGACTTTACCACCTTCCTCCTTCAACCCAGCGTGCTGCTCTATAGCAGCCATAAGTGGCAAAATAAAGTGAGATGTGATGTTGCTGCTGTGGGGAACAGAGCATAAATATTTCACAAAAAGGGCAGCTGATATGAACTCTTCAGCTTGCTCACTGGACAAACGGTCACACTTGGCACTTTGTGAAGGGTTAGGAGCCTTGGCATTTATTTAATGCAGTTTTCTGATCTATTTGCAAAACATTTATACCGATAATAAAAAATAATGAACATTTTCAGGGAATTTGCCATCACCAGAAGCTTCACATCACACTACACAGGCACCAGTGATTTGAAAAATAAAATAATAATGAAGCATCTTACAGCATCTGTTGTATCTCATTTCATGTTTATTCCTATTATGCAACTGGTTCTTAATTCTCTTCTTTTGTATGCTGTCCAGCAGGGAAGACACCAAAGTATTATTATTATTTATTTGTAGTACAGCCAGGATCGGAGACCTTTGGCATGCAGCCTCTCCGGGTAATCCGCTGGCGGGGCCAGGATGGTTTGTTTACCTGAAGCATCTACAGGTTTGGCTGATCACAGTTCCCACTGGCCACAGTTCACCATTCTAGGACAATGGGGGCTGCGGGAAACAGCGGCCAGCACATTTGTCGGCCCACGCTGCTTCCAGGAGCACAGGTTGCCCACCCACTGCCTTTGGACAGTCACATACATTATTTTACATAAAACTTCATGTCTATGTGGTATGCTACTGTTACTGCCAACACTTGCCATTTGGAAAATGTCATGTTGTCAGGTGGTGTTTGAAAAAAAGTGTCTACATTACTAACAATCACATTGCTTCTTGAACTAATGAATAACTCATGAATATATTTGATTTCTTTATAAATATTTTAAAATTATTTTTATTCTCAGCAATAGAAATGAGCTGCATTGTTTGCAATGAAGTCAACACTGAAAACAAACATTCTTTAACCATTTTCAAAAATAATATTGTATTTTCACTGTCCTTTTTTTCCTCTTCAACTTTTCCAGTAGAGTTATGTGCTGGGTTTCCTTTTTTCTTCCTTCCAATTTATTAAAAGAAATGAAAGGAAACATAGATCTGTAAACACACAATTCAGGATACTAGCTAAATTGAATATAGTGATTATCATTGGAAAGTCAGAATTTATCAAAAGTTATCTACCAGTTATTTGAAGTATTTCATAATAGTTATTTCTTTTAAGTAGAGGTGAGTGAAATTTTTTCAGCAAATCAGTTATCTGCTGAAAATGCATTTTCAAGTCAGCTGAAACTGTTTGTAAAATGTTTTGTCCCAATGAAAAATGAAACTTTTGGGTTGACCTGAAACTTTCACCCTCCTTCTCCCCAGGTTTGGCCACTGAACTGAAAGATCATTGATTCATCCAGATCTAATTGTAAGTATAGGCAAATACTGCAGTATCTCAAGTATCCCGGTGTGATAACTGTAGGAAAATGTTGATTTATTTATGGCAACCACTGTGCATATTAAGGAGTGCTTAAATAAAACAACTTTTGTGCACTGAACCAGACAAAAAGAAATACAGTGAATCTGAAAAAAGACTTCTCATGAGGCAGAAGTAAACTGGTATAGAAAATTGACCGGACTAACACAGATGGTACCTGTTTTAAACTTAATACACTTTGTGCGCAACAAATTTAAATCTATTTTAAACAATAACAGGGTCCTTCAGTTAAAAGAAAATACATTAAAGGGAGGAAATTTGGAAATTCAGAATAAAGATGGTGTTACCAAGTAAACATCAGACTTCCTCTATTGATTTTACTAAATCTCATTTGCTTGTAATCCTAGTAAACCTATGAATTCGGTTTGGATTATGGCAGTTTATTGCAACGGAGCTGTGCATTAAAATAACAGTCTTCCTGAACATAAGACAGTTGGCTAATCAGGCAAATTTTCCAAGAGTCACCCGATACTATTTTTCATGTTCAAGAATACAGAAAGTTTTATTAATTGCTTTCAGTTATGAGGACTTTACTAAGAATGTGAAATGGAATTTAGCTAGATTGAACCTTTTTTTCCCACTAACAAGTCCCTAATAATGGGTCTTTGATTAATACCTTATTAATGAGCATGGGGTAATGTGGACACCAAGCATAACACTCTAAAGCTGGAAACAGACCAACTTCAGGCTATCCTTTCATAGTCTGATAATGTTTCTTCAGCTCTAATTCTTTGACTGGATAAAGGAACTACCATATGAAGGAGTTTACAGTATGCCACAAAGTGACAGATTATCATGTATTAACAACAAGTCAGAGATCTATGAAAGAGATTTGTATTTTTTTTTCCTTCCCAGAAAAACTTTTTTATGAGATCAGTACCTAGGCATTTATTGATGTAGATATTATATCTGCAAATGAAATGTATCTTGATCCCATCATACAGACTTCAGAAATGGGGAACAAATCTTCAGAAGACAAATTAGTAGTGAGGCCTCATTTAAGGAATAAAAACATTGATTATATAGCAGATGGATTCTGTTTTATTTTTAATTTTAGGAGTAAAATCCTATAGATAAATTTGTTTTGTTTCTCTCAGTGGAAATTTTTGACTATTTAATTAAAGGCCTCATTTGCCCCATCATTAAATTCAAAGAAGCATATCTAATACGAGCACTTAAATGTAATGTCATTCATTAGTCTTTAATGAAGAGAAACTTATTCTTTCTCTCAAGAACAGCTGTAAAAATAGTGTCTGTGTCATCCGTAAAATTATGTATTATGAAGATTATTAATGTGTATATGACTAAAAACTTCCCATGCAATGTGTACATCCTCCCCTCACTCCTTCACTCTCCTCCCCACCTCCTGCCATCAGCTCCATTCATGAAAGAGGTTAATTAAAGCCAGGATGCCTGGAATTCTGCATTCTGTATCAAGGGGTATGATAATTTTATAAAATCCCAATGACAGTGATAACATGAAGCTAGCTGCTCCACCACACTGCGGAGATCACTGGTCTGTCTTTTAACTTGGTTCTAGCTTTCATGATTCAATGACCATGAAATCCACTATTAGATATGGGATTTATCTAACCCTTTTTTCATACTGTGCTCTTTTATATATATATGAAAAGTGACTGGCATGTTTACAGCATTACGAGGGGGTGGGGAAAGAGGGTTGGAGTATGGGGAGGAAAACTCAGTAGGATTTGGGATGTCTTTCCAGCCCCTGTGTTTTCCACAGAAATAATTCCAAACAAGTGCTGGTGTAAGTTATGCTTCCATTTTTGGAAACCACAGAGCCAAGATTTCCAACCTGCATTTGTGCATCAGTGTTATGACTATGGTGCTAAGTTATTTAGCACCACTTTGCTACCAACTTGGTTGATGATACAAAATAAGAAGCTGTGACTCTTCTCACAACACCCAGGGCTGTGGGTCATCTTGTCACTATTTGCTTCTAGAACAAGGGAATTTTGCATGGGACTCCCTAACACAAGCAACCAGTCAGCCACTCTCCTCTGAGCCACACCAGCCCTTGCAGGCTGACAATAGATGCATCCCAGCCTCTGGGGTCCTTTCAAAGTGTCCCCTTTGATCACTGGATACCCTGAATCACTGATCCAGCCCTTGATCACTGGATACCCACAGAAATCGCAGATTCTCTATTTCCAAAGGAACAGTGTACTACCGTTCACTGATTTCACCTTAAATCACCACTTCTGTAATACACACAGCACTTGAGTTCAATTGTAAAACAAACAGGAATTTATTCAAGAAAGAACAGAGATTCAAATAGAAGCCAGTGTAAGAGATGGGAACAAATGGTTACATATAACATCATAACAGGTATTTTGGAACCTAAACTTAAATAACATGATAACCTCTTATCTAGACACATTTTCCTCACCTTAAGTCAGGGGTCGGCAACCTTTCAGAAGCAGTGTGCTGAGTCTTCATTTATTCACTCTAATTTAAGGTTCCACGTGCCAGTAATACATTTTACCATTTTTAGAAGGTTTCTTTGTATAAGTCTATAATCTATAACTAAACTATTGTTGTATGTAAAGTAAATAAGGTTTTTAAAATGTTTAAGAAGCTTCATTTAAAATTAAAATGCAGATCCCTCCAGATTGGTGACCAAGATCCGGGCAGTGTGAGTGCCACTGAAAATCAGCTCACATGCCGCCTTTGGCACGCATGCCATAGGTTGCCTACCCATCCCTTAAGTCCTTCCAGCATATTACAGCCTAACCTGACTGAGATCTTCTTTTTGCCTCCTCAGTGGAAGGAACAGCCTTAGTCTCCCTACCTACTTTATAGCTCAAAAGATCATTGCCATGATTTGTAAATGGAGCTCCCCCTGCTGGTTCACTTCTTTCTGTAAATTTCCTCTCTTCAGAGATTGGACAACTTTATTAACATGTGGATCAGACTACAAATAGTTGCTCATGGTAAACCAGACCAGACACTACTTCAGTTTACATGTAAACAGATAGATGGCTAAACATATCCTGCCTGGGGAAAAAAAACACCCTATTTTTACCTTTTCTGGAGACCAGCCCCCAAGTTGCATACATTAAGAACATTTTTGCAGTATATATACATAACTCCTTACATAATATTTGTATTTTACAATATTTCACAAGTTTCATGGTGATCAGTGTGACACAGGCATTCATTAGAGACCTTGCATGCCAACCTTTGGTGAACTATTATGCATACATCAAACCCAGGGGATCCCTGTACCCCATCTATGCCCTTTGCCAGTTGGCATGAAGAGGGTCCTGGATCACAGAAGCCCGAAGCAGTATTATGATAAGTCTTTTTTGAAAGCATGTATTGGGGAGAGCAGAATATCAGTAACCCACATAGTGACTTCTATATCTCTGAATATTGCCATCAGTTTATAGAAATAGAATATAGCAGTCATATTCAGGTTTTTCAGTAAACTTTTCCAAACTTATAGAGCCAGGGGGAGTTGCCACACAGTCTCAGTAGTTCATATGGTACCATTGTTTTGCACATACACAGAGGTGCTTCCTGTTTGCTCCAGGAAGGCATGTGTGTGTGTGTATGTATGAGACAGAGACTTTTATTCATAGCATACAGTGACTTATTACTCTGTGTCTACCCAGCATATTATTTTGTCTCAGTAACAAACTAAAGGGTAGATACAGAAAGGGATTTAGGTGCCTAACTGTCACTTTAGGAGCCTAAATCCAAAATTTAGATCCTCCAAACCCCCACTAACTCTATAGACACCTAAGTTTCCACAAATAAAGTCCCTACGGTGCCTAAGTTTCAGCTAGTGTGTAATTGCAAAGTCCTCACATTGCCAAGCAGCTCAGCACCTAAGCCCTAGTGCAGTGTTTCCCAAACTTGGGACGCCATTTGTGCAGGGAAAGCCCCTTGCGGGTGCGGGCTGGGCCGGTTTGTTTACCTGCCGCATCCGCAGGTCCAGCCGATCGCAGCTCCCTGTGGCTGCGGTTTGCTGCTCCAGGCCAATGGGAGCTGCTGGAAGTGGCGCAGGCTGAGGGACGTACTAGCCGCAGCTTCCAGCAGCTCCCATTGGCCTGAAGCAGTGAACCGTGGCCACAGGGAGCTGCGATCGGCTGGACCTGCATACAGGGCAGGTAAACAAACCGGCCCAGCCCGCCACAGGCTTTCCCTACACAAGCGGTGTCCTTTTTTGAGAAACACTGTGCTAGGGTATTCTGGCTTTCTCACTCTCACCTGCTGAAGCTGTCCTAGTTTGTATAAAATACTTAAATATTCAATGAGCTAAAGAGTGAGAGAGTGATTCTACAGCCCAGGGGTTAGTGCTCTTACCTGAGAGACCAGGTTCCAGTCACTGCACCAGTGAATATTTAAATAGTGTATGCAAAGCTTCAGCAGGGCAACTGTTGAGCTGTAGCCTAGTAGCTAGCCCACTCACCTGGAAAATGAAGGCGAGTGGGATTCAAGTCTCTGTTCCAAATCAGGCAGTGGGTATTTGAACCTGTATCTACTGGGCATAAGGGAGACTCCTCCTCAGTAATTTGTGAGAAAGGGCTGACTTGGCTTTTGTGCCTAACTACCAGCAGAGGGTGCTCACCTGTGAATCTCAAGTGGTGGGAGGTGTCTAACTTTATCTGAGGGATGTGGCTTAGGCCCTACCCTTTCTCTCTCATTTCAGTTCAGTCCTGGATAGGTTGTGCTGCTCCTTGCTCATTCTGCTGGCTTCTGTGATTTCTTAGGGGTTTAACTCTCCCCCTGTATTGTATAGGGAGCCTGAGTACCTCACTCAGAGCCCAGGATGCAACAGGGCACCTTAGAGTTGGGCATTGTAATGCTGAACCTAAGAGTATATGTGTAACTGGTACAGTCTAGGCCTTTTTTCTTCCTTTCTAGTTAAAAAGCACTGAATGCTTTGAACTGTGGCAGCTAGCACATTGCAATCTGAATGGCTTTGCTTTCTATTTTTCCAAAGTTACCCTGATCACGTTCAAATCCATATGTTAATTACAAGTCAAGAGCAGCCATATAGGAGGGAAGGAATGAGCTCATTTGGCGGCAGTTAGCCAAGTAGCTTCTGAAAGCATTGACGCACTTTTATATATTGGGAATCTGATTCTGATCTCACCCTGACATATATCAGAAGTAATACATTGAACTCACTGGCAAAACACCACTGTGAAACCAGTGAAAGTGAGATCAGAATCAGGCCCTGAAGATCTAGTACAAAACCAAATCTTCCTACATCTAATCCCATATTATGTAACTCTGCATGAACTCTCAATTTCTCTTTGATTGCATGACCCCAATGTATCCTGCAGCACAGCAACATTTATGAATCTCTTTAGCTTTAGATAAATTCTTTATTCCTATTTAGGGAAGATTGTGTGGTTCAGTGGATAGGACCCTGAACTAGGACTCAGGAAGGGGTCTGGTCCCAGGTCTGCCTCTCAGCTGCTATGTGTTTGAGACAAAGAGAATTGTCTATTTCCCAGTCTGTAAAATGGGAGTGATATCACTTACCTTCCATTGGAAAGAGCTTTGAGATGATTGAATGAAAAGTGCTAGATAGGAACCAAATAATTATGTCTCCGAATATAGAGATGCATCTATACAGCCTGGAGATGAGAAGGAAGACTAGAAACTGTGGCAGTACTTCTAAGATAAACATGGAATTGTGTTTTCATTCACAAATTGCTATGGTGCCTTTTCTAAATACTTCCTGCTTTATAAGATTCTGAATACCAACCGGATGTTTGTTTAGTTTGATGGAGGTGAGCCTATTGAAAGCCTATGTTTTTAATGTACTATCCGACGCTTGAAAGGGTGGTGAATTTTTTGTTTGTTTGTTTAAGAATACTTCCCTTCCTATTTCACTATAAGGTGTCAGGTACTATCACTCATACTATTTTGCATTAAGGAATGGGGTGCAAATGCATTCACTGGCACACCCAATAAGTTATATTTTTACTACATGAAGGCAAATCTATTTACTGTTCAAACAGCACTGGCAAAAAAAAATGGATTTAGAACAGTTCTCATTTCATTTACACTCATAAAAGCTAGTCTGGGGTTACTAAATGGATTTGGTGTAAGACCAGAATCTGGTCCACTTACTTCTTTGTAGCTTCTGAAGTAAAGTGCTGCTTGTTTCAGGACCTATTCCTTAATACACAAATTACTTCAGTCTTATTGTCCCCTCCCCCGCTGCACCTAGCTTGCCTTAAACCACCCACAGCTGAGCAAGTGAGAGCCTATGGTGATGCTTTTAGAGAGCGTTTGGTGTGGAAGGAAAGTGCATTGCAAATTCACTTATCCTAGATCAGGCTGCATCTCTTCTTTCCTGATACTAATCAAGTAAGGCACTATTTTCTTAAAAGTGTTGCATGTGGGATAACCAAAATAAATTTAAGCCTTTTAATCTTAACTCAGTTACTTGTACTATATTTTTTTGTTTTATAGTTACTTGTTAATTGAAGGTACCTCTTTTGGTGTTCATTAGCTGGGAAGTTTTGTTTGGGGCTCGCTTCATCTCTTGAGGAAAGAGCTTTTATCCAGCTAAACCTAAACACTCCGGAGCTCTGCTGGTCCTTTTAGGTTAAAAGAGAAAGGGCGGGGGGGAAGGGACAAATTCTCCCTGCTTTAGGGATAGGTTAAGAGAACAGCTCAATTTATTTCAGAAGAAAGAAAAGAGAAATAGAGAATTATATACATGATATGTATCACTGATAGTTTGCCCATATGTGGAAAAGACAGAGGGCCCAGATCTGGAAAGGGATTGTTAAAGGGAAATATTCATACATATAGCAGAGGAAGAAATTAGTTTTACTGTGCAGATAAGAGAGAGTCTCATAAATTAACAGTAATACCACTAAAGAAGACCTAGCAATTATGGAGAGGCTTTAACAATTCTCCTGAAACTGTGGCTGTCTTGGAGAGAAGGTGAGGGAGCATGGAGTAGGATGCAGTCTTGCCTAAAGCTTTGACCTTTTAAAGTCAGGCCTGGTCTACACTACACGTTTAAACTGATTTTAGCAGCATTAAACCAATTTAACGCTGCACCCGTCCACACAACGAGGCCCTTTATATCGATATAAAGGGCTCTTTAAACT